>NW_027658771.1:600000-893277 GCF_041902795.1 Electrophorus electricus | reverse complement strand
GAATAAGGCTGTAACATAACATAAAATGTGGAAAAAGTGAAGCGCTGTGTGTGTGTGTATATATATAAATATATGTCATTTCACTTTTATTGGGGATTAATTAGTCCAGAGGCCTATAAGAGCTTGTCAAGGAAAAAACGTGTGTATGGGTGCATGCATGTATATGTATATGTATATTAGGAACCAAGCATTAAACCATTAAGCTGCAATAAAACTGAGACACAATTGTCTTGGAGAAAAGAAAAACCATGTTCAGTTAGCACAGGCTGTATCAAAAGCCATAGAACCAGAGGACATTAAAATCATAATTCTCACCTTGCATAATCTCTCATGATTCAACTGTATATGTAAACAGATATGCATTGGTGTGTTGTAAGGTGTTCTGCCATTATCTGATGATATGTTTGCAGAAAGTGTGTTACATCTCTAGAGAGACAATTGCCTCCTGGCCTCTTTTTGGTGGAGAATGGAAAAAGATACACATATACACAGACCCGCGCACGCATGCACACACACACACGCACGCAGCATTAGTTTAGCTGCAGATGCAGTTACTGCATCAACACTTCTAACGTGACTGCCATGTGGCTTCTGCAAGTCCAACCCTCATCAACATGTGCTTCATGTATCTGGATCTCTTTTTATCTCATTCTTATTTTTTATGTCATTCTTTCTCTTTCTCTCTTATCCCTATAGGCTCTATTTGCTTTCTGCTAGCAAACAAGAGGTTAAAAAGACTATAAGAACCATCTCATGTACAGACAGTGGAGGGGGGGGTTGAGGTGTGAGTGTGTATGCACTCGTGTCTGTATTTGCCAGTGCCTCTGCCTTGCAGAGCTTGAAATGAGTTCAGAGGCAGTCTGGAGGTGAGACTGATCTCTTCCTTCCTTCTTTCTTCCTCCCTCCTTCTCCCTCTTTCTCTCTTGTTCATTGCCCTGGTTTTAGGAGTGTGATGCGATGGATTTGGGAGCGGAAAAGTACACAAGCGGATGTATGGGCTTCTGCTGCCCCTCCTCTCCACCCGAGAAGCCGATCCATGTCCTATCACCATTCCTGTGAGAGTGTGCATGAAGGGGAGAGAGAAGGAAGGGAGCCAGTGCTTGTGTGTGTGTTTGTGTGTGTGTGTGTGTGTGTTTGTGTGCATACGCGAATGTGTGCATGTCCCAGCACCCATTCTGAGGGGAGGAGGGAGCTTTAACTGGCCGTTGGATGTCACAGAAGCAGGAGTGTGTGAGAGAGCGCAGACAGAACAGCCGGGGGTCCTGACGGAAGAGGGAAAGACTGTGCGGAACGACAAGACAAGGGGCTGGCACGTGGACCTTTCAGCCAGCGCTTGCAAGGCATTGGACAATAGGAGCAGGCTGCACTACAACTCTCTGCCTGGAGCCCAGAAGCTGGTGTTGCCTGAGTCTTGACTTTGCGTTTTCTGAACGTTACGGCAGAGAGCCACTGTGCTGGGGGTCTCGTGGGCATTGCCAGTGTGCTGGAGGTGCTGGGTGTTACCTGTGCAGTGCGTATAAGGTTTGGGTGAGGGAGGGAGCAGCAGGGGAACATGGCTGTACAGCTGATGCCTGAATCCGCCATCTGCCTCCTTATGGTAAGTGAAGTGTTCGATCCCCTCCAAGACAGGAACACACACACACACACACACACACACACACACACACACACCTATAGCAGTGACTGCCACACCCTAGGGACAAAGTCTTCATTGGTCTCTCTGGCTAGATTGCTCTAATGTATTTGATTATTGTTCTCTAACACTCCCACCCGCCCTCTCTACACTCTCCCTCACTCTCTCTCTCTCTACCCCTACACACAGCACTTTGACCACGTGTACCTCTGCAGTAGGACAGCAGAACTAATGCAGCATAGAGATCGTCTCTATACTTAACATTATAATAATAATCTGCAATGCTTGAGAAATGCAGACTGTGGAATGTGGATTTTAAAATTGCAGGTCACCTTACCAAATTGTGGACTATTAAATAAAGTTTGTTTTATTATGCAGACTGTGTGTGTGTGTGTGTGTGTGTGTACACTGACTATTTCCCTTTGTTTGTTTTATCATTTTTATTTTCATTGCAAAATCTGATGTGTGTGTAGTCTTAAATAGCGTCTCATATGGAAGGTAAACACATACTTTCAGAGTTAGACTGATTTGACTGAAACACTAATCAATATCTTAACATTGTTTAACTGCAAAAGTGTATAAATGGTTTTGATAACCACTGAAAAGATATGGAATGATGAAATGTATGTAGGGCCATTCTAATGTACTACTGACCAATCATTCTCTGCCTCAGGAAGTGTCCTTAATCTCTTATCCAACTCTCTGAGAAAAGGAGAGCGATAGAGAGAAACAGACAAAGAAATATGTAAATGTGCAAAGTAAATGTGTGTATCTTGCTTATGGTCAAAGAAAGAAATCTAATAATTCTGTACTAGACAAATGTGTGACAGATTTACTTAGAGAAGTAAAATAGTTTGAGGAGTTCAGAGTTTTAATAGTGTTGCAGAAGAACAACAAAAACATTGCCTGAATTTCAGAATCCCAGAAAACAGGCACAGAAAATTTGAGAGCAGACTGCTAAATTCAACTAAACAATCCAAAAGAGCAGGGGGAGCAGTGCCAGTACCAGACAGCGATGGCGCAGGTCGGGACACTCTCTATGATGCTGTTGCAGACCAGATCAGGATGACGGACATGCTGTCCTTCTTCAGTCTCCTCAGGAAGCAGAGCTTTCTTCACTAAGGAAAAAGTGCTCAGGGACCATGAGAGATTGTTTGTGATTTTAAGAGAGTGTATGTTCTCACTCTTCACTGTATGTATTAGGGTGTGAGGCATTTGCATCCTTCTGTAGTCCACAATCATCTCTTTTGTCTTTTTGACAACCAGAGAAAGGCATGTCTGGAGAGACTGTGACAAAGGCTTTGACTTCTTTAATTATTTCTTTATTGTTTTTCATGGTATAAATAAAATGTAAAAAGGCAAATCTAAAGCAAACATATGAATCTAATTAATCTAATTAAGGCTAAAGTGAAAACAAAGCAAGCCCACAATAGTTTATTCTATTCTATTCTATTCTGTGTGATGACAATGGAATTGTCAACAAAACCAAAACTGTGATGTCATAATATCACTGACCATTGTCATAATAGCTATTCTTATAATCTGCTTGACAAAGGTAAAATTGGTCAGTCTGTTGACAGAAATGGGAGGTTGCAGCAGCAAAATGCAGTTCTGCTGCTCTCACAGAAGATCTTCGAAGAAGAAGAAAACGAAGATTTTGTTGGACAGGAACACACAAAAAGCAATGAGTAGATTGCAACAAGAACTACCTGACAGAGTAGATACGAAGGAAATTAGAAAACGACACTGTGTTAAAATTGGAAAATTTGAGGAGGAATGTAGTGGGAAGGAGTTGGAGGAGAAGCAGAAGGAGACAAAAAATGAACAGAGTGAAAGATGGCACCTGAAGAGTGAAAGAGAGGATCTAGAGAGTGAAAGACAACACCTGAAGGGTGAAAGAGAGAATCTTGAGAGTGAAAGACAACACCTGAAGAGTGAAAGAGAGGATCTAGAGCGTGAAAGACAACACCTGAAGAGTGAAAGAGAGGCTCTAGAGAGAGAAAGACAACACCTGAAGGGTGAAAGAGAGAATCTTGAGAGTGAAAGACAACACCTGAAGAGTGAAAGAGAGGATCTAGAGCGTGAAAGACAACACCTGAAGAGTGAAAGAGAGGCTCTGGAGAGAGAAAGACAACACCTGAAGGGTGAAAGAGAGAATCTTGAGAGTGAAAGACAACACCTGAAGAGTGAAAGAGAGGCTCTAGAGAGTGAAAACCAAAACCCAAAGTGTGAAAGAAAGAACCTGAAGACATTATGGGACAAAGTAGTGGGGAAGAAAACTAAGCAGCAGCGCATGGGGAGAGCCATGGCTGGGGAAGCTTTGTACTGCTCAAAGGGACCACACACTTCCCAAGGAGGACCAGCTAAAGAAATCGGTAGTATGCAGAAAGGTTTCCCGAGCACATAAAAAGGCTATGATTACCAACTGGCCAAAGAGACAGACGCTGTGCTTGACTACATCAGAACTATGTTTATAACCAGTCAATATGAACTTCTACCAATCCATCCAAAACCTGATAAAGGAGACCTGAATGACGATACTACTGGAACTACAAAATTACTGGGACTACTACTATTTAGCATTCTGAAAAAATAAAAATGAAAAAGTCCTCATGTTCTTTAAAAAAAATAAATCAATAAAATGTAAAAAGCTCAAAAAGCTTTTTTAAACATTGGCAACTGTGTATTTGATTTACCTCGGAATGGGTGCAGCTGGTTCATGGCGCATGTGTTCGAGCTTTAGCCTCTGTATTTGGCATTTCAGTGCATCGAGCAGTTGAAACTATAGCAAGCAAAGGCAAAAGGAGCTGTGCGGTCGATGTTTGTGCAAGTGGTCTTCCACATAGTCCCATGCTGTGTTGGGTTTAGGGTGTGTTTGCAGGGAGTGCCCAGCGCTTACAGGCTAAGAGGATTACAGTGGAGCATTGCAGGGACTGTCAGAATACAGAGCGCGCGCGCGCGTGTGTGTGTGTGTGTGTGTGTTTTCTCTACACATTTGGAAGAGAGAAAACAGAGCTGTGCTGTAGTTGATAATATTGCAGGCCTGGCACAGGCTCTGCTCAGAATGGTGAGAGAGCACTGGAGGAGTTTGGGAGTTTATTAATAGCGTTTAGCTCACTACAGAAGGAGTAGATCAGGGCTTTGCTGGGAAGGATGATGATAGGGTTTGATCACACCATTTAGCACAACATTGTCATGTCCATGCTGTGCATGGTTCTAAAGAAAAGGATCTTTGTTATTCAATCCAATACATTTCAAATTCAATTTTTCTGTTTCTCATGAATGAATGTGGACTATAGGATGGGGGGTGTCAACTGTTTGTGTGTGTGCGCGTGTGATTTAGACGGTTGAGAGAGTTGAGAGATAATTTCATGACAACGAACCAATTAAAATAAAAATTATTCACACTGTGTTGACAAGAGACACACACACAAACACACACACACAAAGAGAGAGAGAGAGAGAGAGAGAGAGAGAGAGAAAGAAACAAAAAGAATCACAATCAGGGCTCACCAGATCTCTCAGAGTCTCTCTGACAGGCCCTAATCCACTCCGCCAATTGAAAAACAGAAACTAGCAGAGAGAATAGCAGTGTGGCAGTATATGAATGTGCCCCCAACAAATATATAATTCACACACACACACACACACACACACACACACACACACACACACACACACACACACACACATCTTTCACACTTACACATCCATACTCACATGTACGCATGTATACACCATTGAACTACACACATCTATATTCACATGCACAAACAAAGACCCCACACAAATGTTTGGTCTTTGTGCAAATTCACTTGGAGGTAGGCCAACATTCTAGATATAAAATATGTGACAATAAACATAGCCTCAGTACGTTTCATTTCATGCATTTACATCTTGATCCACACAAACACTTTCACACTCCTTTGCCTCACACTTACAAACACAAGAAACACTCGGGTGGCCTTCGGTAGCAAGAGGGATGTCAGTGCACAAAACACTGACTTGAAATGTTTTTAACCCCCATTTCAATGAAGACCATCATACCTTGCAAGGTATACCATTCTTCCACTCTCCCGGACAACCTCAGGCTGTTCCTGGAACCGGCAAAGCCAGTGGTTTTGGCCTCTGTCTGAAGCACAAAGGGGGTATGCAGGAGGCGTAGCGGAGCGTGTCAGGAGGGTGGGCAGAGCCCTCTCCCAGCAGTGGCAGAGGAGAAAGGGCACATGGAGCACAGTGGCTACGGTTGACACCTGCAGGAGGCGACATGTGGGCAGGGCCAGTATGAGCCCACTGGGACCCACCTGCCACCACAGAAAACCCACCTGCTGTGTGTGTGTGTGTGTGTGTGTGTGTGTGTGTGTGTGTGCGTGTAGATTTGTTGACATTGTTCATGAGTCAGTCAATCATGTTTTTGGTGGATATCATGTTTTCAGCTCACAAATATTATAAATAATAATACAGGTAATAAAACAGGGAAGAAAGTAGATGTTAGCCAGTGCAGCATTTACTTAATTCATTATTCGTTCTTTTATGTTAGTGTGTAACACTTATATTGTAGTCTCCTGAAAGACAGACAGAGGCAAATATAGGTAAAGATAGCATTCAACTGTTATTCAGGGATATCCCACCATTGGGAGTGGACGATTAGGGGTGCTGGAGTAGGAAGGTATTTGTAGTACATTCCTGTTGTAGGCCTTCCTATAGTGTTTAACTGATTTCCATAACTGAAATACATTATAATGTTTAAAAGTTTAGAAACGTGAGCATAATACTCCAGCAGATGTAGCGTCCTGGTGTATGAATGAGTAGTAATCTTTCTGAAAGAATAAGTTTGATTTAATTCTCGTTTTCATTTCCTTGTGGATTGTATTATTTTATTTGAAACATTTGACTCAAAATAAAGAAATAGTGCAAAAATGTGAAAAGGCACTACAGGATGCGTCTTGAATAAACGAAAACCTCGACCAGATGTTGTAAACTTAGAACAGTAATTATGTTCTAAGAATGTTGATAAAAAAGAACAGGAATTTACAATATATACATTTTCCTGCATAGTATCCCAAGTGTTCCATCGACTGCACTCCTCTGGATGAGAATCTCAGATGTTGTTCCTGGGATCTGCTGGAGCCACTCTCCCAGTTTGATGGTCATCGTCCTGTGGTGGAAATTCAGCAAACAAGGAGTCAGATGTGGATAAGAAGATTTTATTGAGTTATTAGTTTCAAGAAAATGAGCGTGCCTATTTGCTTCGCTCCCCTTTGGGTGATTTCCCTCCCCTTATATAATAGCCGTAGCGTTCGAGAGAACGAGGGAGGGTTTGCTTCTGCTGAGACCAGATAACTCCTTGGAAGGAGTGTATTTCTTCAAGGACGTTCAATAGGGAACGTCCTGTTCTTCTAATCTTATGCTAAGCTTTCTCACGCTTTACAATGATAGAGAAAGAAACACAACAATATTTCCTTCACAGTCTGTAAAACAAATGGAATGTGATGCTTTTGAGCATTGCTATGGCAAAATGTTTTCATATCTGTTCTACAACACAGATTATATCGGTCTTGATAATATAATTCTTAATCAGATTTATGGTCCTTTTTACTCTGCTGACATGGGAATGTTAATATGATGGGCAAAGAAGGCAAGCAGTTATATTTGAGTAGTGCTGGACATTATAAATGAGTAAACATCACTATTTACACATTAGGACATTTTATTATACTATGACATGACTGTATTTCTCTGTAGAGACTGTAAATGTATAGGTCTATTTTATGTGATGATAATCCCCGAAAGGAATGTGTTCTTCTGAGACCAACAATATGGAATTGGGCTAAAATTGCACATCACTGAGAACCCAACCCAGTCTGTGCAACAGTTTAAAAGTACACAATCCAAAAGAAAAATAAAGTCCACTCCTAATGAACTTGTTTAGTGACACTAACGTTAACCTAGTGATGCAAACATGGTTAATTTTGCTGATCAGCACTCCTTTGAAACCGTAGGAGTCTCACCTCTCTGGTTCGTAGCCAGCCTGGATGCGCGTGGCGCTGTAGCGCTGAGCTGCAGTCTCATGCCCATGAGATGTGTTGTGGCCAAATGGCCCCTGGTGCTCAGGGTCGCGAGGCGACAGCTGCAATCTGGCTGGCTCTGTGTCGCCCACAATGAGGTGGTAGTCGATCTGGTAGCTGTCGTGCTTGCCATTGGCAAAGTGCTCATAGACATGGCCCTCCATGTAAGCGATGTCCAGTACTCCAATCCTCCTCTACAACCCTGCGTGAGCTGACGCCCCGGGCCTCCGCCCACCTCCCCTCTCCACCTGCACCACAGAGCGGCTCCTGGGACACTGCGTGCGCATTCACCAGTGGTTGTGCTGGAGCCACGCACACAATCCAAGTTTGTTCCTCAGATCGAGATGGAGAGCTTTCTCTTAGCTGAGGAGCAGAGTAAGAGATTCATCCAACATGCATCATACAAGCAGCAGCTGAATCAGGTAGAATGAAATACGGCTCTGATAGAGGCTTCGTCCCAAACAAAATAAAGCTACTGGGTGTCTTGGTAAGACTCTGTAAGTGGTGATCCCTAAAAAGGCCTGTCTGCTGCCATTGGACTACTGTTTTCTCTAAAGTGCTGTCTGGAATGTTGTCAGAGACAACATTCAGAGGGATTGGGAAGGAAAGCCTCTTAGTCACTACCTGTACTGCCCTCATTGCCATTGAAATATAACAAGGTTACAGTCAAGCTCTGAAGCTTCACTCAACACTCTGCCCAACCGCCTTTAATGCTCATAAAGTAGGAGTTTGCAGAATTTGTTTGTTGTTATGCTACACACTAAATGCATGGCACACAAATGTTTGATGCAGCAAAATGTCAGTGCTTTTTTAACAAAGGAGAAATGAGCACATATGCACCTTCCCTATATTATGTGAAGATGGATAATAAAATGATAACAGGTGTATCTATTTGTTGTTCTTATTTTAATATTCACATCAGGCTTGTGATTTTGCAAGGAAATTGTAACATAAATGTTCCTAGTGTTCTAGGGTTACTCTCCTGGGCTCATATTCTAATACAGGTGTGATAAGAACTTATATTTCTAAAAGAAACAATCTTTAAGAAACAACTGCATTTGCATAAAGGATTTATCTTTTATCTTAATGCTTAATGTTTTAGTGTGCTAATGTCTGATTTTAAGTACACTTAGTTAAAAAGGCTACCACAAGTACTGTTCAAGTTCAAGTTCAAGTTTGGTTTATTCGTCACATACATAGTCATACACAGTATAACTCGCAGTGAAATGGTGGAGAGTGCTCTGTCCAAACTGAGGAAAAGAAAACAGGGGTGCATAGAGAAATATAGACATTCTCTATATGTGAAATATATATATGCAAAGATAAATATATATATATATTCTATGTATGTACAAAATATATTAACAATGTATGTACAATATATGTACATTATGATTATATACACAATGTACAATGTATATGGTTGTGTATATATGTACACAATCTACAGAATGTACAGATCCATTTCGTATAATAACATATCTACAGTTGTTGTGTAACAAGGTCATTGAATATAAATATATATATACAGATATACAGTTATGTTACATTGTGGTGGTGGTCCCCACAGTTTATCAGTTTCCCTGATTCAGGGCCCGAATGGCCTGTGGGAAGAAGCTGCTCTTCAGCCTCTCTGTCTTGGTCTTCAGGGAGTGAAAGCGCCTCCCTGACCTCAACAGAGAGAAGAGTCTATTGTTGGGATGGGTGGGGTCCTTCACAATCCTCCTGGCCTTGGTCTGGCACCGCTTGTAGTAGATGGTCTGCAGGTCAGGAAGTTCCGTGTGAGTGATGCGCTCTGCTGAACGCACTACCCTTTGGAGTGCTTGTCTGTCCTGCTTGGTGCTATTCCCAAACCAGACTGTGATGTTCCCCGTGAGGATGCTCTCGATAGTGCAGGTATAGAAGTTCCGCAGTACCTTGGAGGGCAGTCTGAAGGACAGGTCCTGCGAGATGTGAACACCAAGGTACCTGAAACTATCTACTCTCTCCACCGTGGTTCCACTGATCCTCACAGGTTGGTAGTGCCGCTCCTGCTTCTTGCTGCAATCCACGATCAGCTCCTTTGTCTTACTGACGTTTAGGAGGAGATAATTTTCCTGGCGCCAGTTTTCCAGGTGTTTAATCCAGGTAGGCCCTCTCGTCGTTGTCCGAGATCAGACCCATGACAACGGTGTCGTCAGCAAACTTGACAATGATGGTGGAGCTGGAAGTGGCTGTGCAGTCGTAGGTGTACAGTGAGTAGAGCAGGGGGCTTAGGACACAACCCTGAGGAGCTCCAGTGCTGAGGGTGAGGGTGGATGAGGCGCAGTTGCCCACCCGTACTGATTGTGGTCTGTCTGTTAGGAAGTTGGAGATCCAGTCGCACAGGGATGTATGCAGTCCTAGATCCCCCAACTTAGTAGTGAGTAGGGAGGGGATGATAGTGTTAAATGCTGAACTGTAGTCGACAAATGGCATTTTAACATAATTTCCCCTCCCTTCGTCCAGGTGAGTCAGTGTAGTGTGGAGCAGATGTGCAATTGCATCGTCAGTGGAGCGGTTGTGGCGGTATGCAAACTGCAGTGGGTCCATGGAGGCTGGCAGTGAAGATGTGATGAAGTCTCCGACTAGCTTTTTAAAGCACTTCATCACGACTGATGTGAGGGCGACAGGTCGGTAGTCATTGAGGTCGGAGGGTCGAGGTTTCTTCGGGACGGGGACGATGGTGGATCGCTTGAAGCTGGACGGGACGATACCGAGCGTCAGGGAGAGATTGAAGATGTCGGTGAATACCGGGGCTAGCTGATCTGCGCAGGCTTTGAGGACCCTCCCGCAGATACCGTCTGCTCCCATCGCCTTCCTGGTATTCACCCTTTTAAACACTCTTCTCACGTCACTCTCCGTGACGATGAGAGGGCGCTGTTCTATGGTGGGCCCCGCGCATGTGCCATTGGCTGCGCCGATAGTGCCATTAGCACTAGCGCTGCTAGCATTAGTGCTGTTAGCACTAGCGCCGTTAGCATTAGCGCTGCTAGCATTAGCGCCGTTAGCATTAGCGCTGCTAGATGTAGCCTCGAAGCGAGCGAAGAATGTATTCAGCTCGTTCGCCAGAGACTCATCCGCACTCATCAGTCCGGAGGGTGGGCTCCTGTAGTCCGTGATCGTCCGTAGTCCCTGCCACAGGGATCTAGAGCCACTCCGCTGTCACTAAATATTAACTAGTTTCAACTTTGCTAATAGTTCTACTGATTTTCATAATTTTCTTCTTCTTTCCATTTGTTGAACATTAAACAGCTCTGTTTCATCTTCTCTCTCTCTCTCTCCCTCCCTCTCTCTCTCTCTCTCTCTCTCTCTCTCTCTCTCTCTCGAAGCTCCGCCTTGTGGTTTTAATATGCTCATCCACAATTCAATATAGAGCTCTACAGTCTATATCTGCACAGAGCTGATGAGTTTATAAAAGTCCACACTGCAAAATGTGCATAGTACTGACGTTTACATTACAATGCTCTGTCCAGTCTTGCCAAAGCCAGTTTTCTTTCAATTCAATGTATGTACATGAATTACTTGAAGACATGAATAGAAATCTATAGAGGCATTACTCATTATGTCATGACCCTGTTATCTATTAGAAACCCACAATTTATCTGAATTAATTATTCATAAATAAATTGTCAGCTTCATGTCCATTCAGATTTCAGTGGAGATCAGCAGGGGTCTATTGCTGTGTATTATTATTCATAACACTGTGCCTGCAAACTGTGAGAACAGACACACACAGGTTATTTTCCAGTCCTTGAGTGCTTTTGTGGCACTGCTTGACAGTTGGTGGAGTGTTCCCTAAAAGAGCCACTGAGCATGATGGATTCGGTAGTAGGAGTTTAGTGAGCAGAGAGGACGAAGACTTACGAGTGCAGGCCATGAACACCCCCCTCCACCTGAGCAGACATGGTCCTCTTCTCAAACTTCAGCTCTCCAGAGTACATCATAGAGCTACACTCAACATAGAAAATGACATTACACACAAGCATTCACTCACACACACCTTCCTCTCTTCCATTTTCTGCTGACCTTCCAAAGAACCCTTGATGCTATAAAAGATAAGAAAGACCATAAACAGAAATGTGTTTGTAGACAAAATATATCCTAGCATTTGAAAAACTGATGTTTTTCAGTGTACATGAAAAGGGAAGTAGATTCATCTTAACCCACATCTTGTTTTTTCAAATTTCAAGTTTGGTTTATTTGTCACATACATAGTCATACACAGTACAACACACAGTGAAATGTGTGGTAGATGAGTAGATGAGTACTGCTGTTGAGCCTTCTTACAATGACAATGGTTTTATTTAAGCCCTATTCAGTAATTACACAACACTGAAACACTGTTCAAAATTGTAGTTTCAAATAATATATAATGACTACTACATATGTAAAATATATAATAAGTTTTGGAAATCTGGGCTGGCAATGAGACCACAGAGGACTGTAAATGCACTTTTTTCACTGTGTGTCAGCCAAGTGAAATGTGTATGAGTAAGGGCCGATCACAGCTGGACACACACACGCACACACGCACGCACACACACACACACACACACACACACACACACACACACACACCAGGATGAGAGGAACAGGTCACTTAGCTGGTGATGATGTCAGCACCAGTGAAGTCTATGCTGAGGTCAAAACCCTTAGCTTCTTCCTGAACCTATATACATACACAAACACATGTGAACTTGACATGTACTTTACACACACACACACACACACACACACACACACACACACGCACACACACACAATCATATTATGTTAGAGACACGCCATCTCATGAAATTTTAACAGGAGATTGTGCAACGTTTCCGGGTTGATGAATATTGATGAGGTCTCTGCTGTGAACATTAATATTTCAGATGGAACATTAATGAAGACAATTGACATTTGTGAGACGTAAACCAACCACGTCACATTAAACACATCCTCATCTGTGATTCTAAACCAAACATTGCAGATACTGAGTTATAAAGAATCTGTAGTAATGCTGCACAGATGACAACAAAGCATATAATTCAATAAGACCCTCCCTCTCTCTCTCTCTCTCTCTCTCTCTCTCTCTCTCTCAGAGAGGGAGACATTTGTTGATGAGCTAGTGCCAGGCTGGCTGAGGGCCTGATGAAGAGTCCTTGCTCCTCTACCTCTCAGTGTGTATATTACAGTAGCGAACAGAGGGGTTCTCCATCTTCATTCATTAGTCTCCTGCGCTCTGTCTTTTGGCCCCAGCCCCCATGCCCCTTGACGAAGCCTATTTCCTAGAGGCCTTCTTTTCACACCCATGACATGATGACATCATTGCTGTGCTCCAGTCTTTGTGAGACACTGCTGCCCCATACAATTCATATACAGTCAGCATCTGCCTATTTCATTTCATATCAATTTATACTGTTTATTACTGCAGGTTAGAAGTCCTAATCAATTTAACCTCTTTTCTTAATCATCTCTAGCAGGGCAAGAATCCGCAGTGCCTGCAGATCACTTTTTTCCCCAAATAAATAATATTTTGAACAAAATATTACATTTATTTTTCCAAGAGTGTCAAAGAGTTGAAATTACAACATTTTTAATGAGGGCTAAACTTATTTCTCGCTTAAAAATTTCTCACTTAAAAATATCTTGATACAAATTCTGATATTAGTGCAACTACTGACTTGGCCCTCTATGCTTTGAGAGTGTTTTTTCTAATATTTTAGTTCTGAATTTTGAATCACTGAGATGCAATGGAGACCAGTGATACACCCTGACCAACGTTCTGTTTGCCCTTACCATGCTGACCCATCTGTTCCAATACTATGGCTACTGTTACATACTGACATGCCCTCCATCTCCTTCTTTCAAAACTGAATGACAAAAGGAGCCTAAAACGTGTGTGTGTGTGTGTGTACACTGACTATTTGCCATTGTTTGTTTTATCATGTATGCATGTGTGCATCTTTTCATTGCAAAATCTGATGTGTGTGTAGTCTTAAATAGCATCTCATATGGAAGGTAAACACATACTTTCAGAGTTAGACTAATTTGACTGAAACACTAATCAATATCTTAACATTGTTTAACTGCAAAAGTGTATAAATGGTTTTGATAACCACTGAAAAGATATGGAATGATGAAATGTATGTATGGCCATTCTAATGTACTACTGACCAATCATTCTCTGCCTCAGGAAGTGTCCTTAATCTCTTATCCAACTCTCTGAGAAAAGGAGAGTGATAGAGAGACACAGACAAAGAAATATGTAAATGTGCAAAGTAAATGTGTGTATCTTGCTTATGGTCAAAGAAAGAAATCTAATAATTCTGTACTAGACAAATGTGACAGATTTACTTAGAGAAGTAAAATAGTTTGAGGAGTTCAGAGTTTTAATAGTGTTGCAGAAGAACAACAAAAACATTGCCTGAATTTCAGAATCCCAGAAAACAGGCACAGAAAATTTGAGAGCAGACTGCTAAATTCAACTAAACAATCCAAAAGAGCAGGGGGAGCAGTGCCAGTACCAGACAGCGATGGCGCAGGTCGGGACACTCTCTATGATGCTGTTGCAGACCAGATCAGGATGACGGACATGCTGTCCTTCTTCAGTCTCCTCAGGAAGCAGAGCTTTCTTCACTAAGGAAAAAGTGCTCAGGGACCATGAGAGATTGATTGTGATTTTAAGAGAGTGTATGTTCTCACTCTTCACTGTATGTATTAGGGTGTGAGGCATTTGCATCCTTCTGTAGTCCACAGTCATCTCTTTTGTCTTTTTGACAACCAGAGAAAGGCATGTCTGGAGAGACTGTGACAAAGGCTTTGACTTCTTTAATTATTTCTATATTGTTTTTCATGGTATAAATAAAATGTAAAAAGGCAAATCTAAAGCAAACATATGAATCTAATTAATCTAATTAAGGCTAAAGTGAAAACAAAGCAAGCCCACAATAGTTTATTCTATTCTATTCTATTCTGTGTGATGACAATGGAATTGTCAACAAAACCAAAACTGTGATGTCATAATATCACTGACCATTGTCATAATAGCTATTCTTATAATCTGCTTGACAAAGGTAAAATTGGTCAGTCTGTTGACAGAAATGGGAGGTTGCAGCAGCAAAATGCAGTTCTGCTGCTCTCACAGAAGATCTTCGAAGAAGAAGAAAACGAAGATTTTGTTGGACAGGAACACACAAAAAGCAATGAGTAGATTGCAACAAGAACTACCTGACAGAGTAGATACGAAGGAAATTAGAAAACGACACTGTGTTAAAATTGGAAAATTTGAGGAGGAATGTAGTGGGAAGGAGTTGGAGGAGAAGCAGAAGGAGACAAAAAATGAACAGAGTGAAAGATGGCACCTGAAGAGTGAAAGAGAGGATCTAGAGAGTGAAAGACAACACCTGAAGGGTGAAAGAGAGAATCTTGAGAGTGAAAGACAACACCTGAAGAGTGAAAGAGAGGATCTAGAGCGTGAAAGACAACACCTGAAGAGTGAAAGAGAGGCTCTAGAGAGAGAAAGACAACACCTGAAGGGTGAAAGAGAGAATCTTGAGAGTGAAAGACAACACCTGAAGAGTGAAAGAGAGGATCTAGAGCGTGAAAGACAACACCTGAAGAGTGAAAGAGAGGCTCTGGAGAGAGAAAGACAACACCTGAAGGGTGAAAGAGAGAATCTTGAGAGTGAAAGACAACACCTGAAGAGTGAAAGAGAGGCTCTAGAGAGTGAAAACCAAAACCCAAAGTGTGAAAGAAAGAACCTGAAGACGTTATGGGACAAAGTAGTGGGGAAGAAAACTAAGCAGCAGCGCATGGGGAGAGCCATGGCTGGGGAAGCTTTGTACTGCTCAAAGGGACCACACACTTCCCAAGGAGGACCAGCTAAAGAAATCGGTAGTATGCAGAAAGGTTTCCCGAGCACATAAAAAGGCTATGATTACCAACTGGCCAAAGAGACAGACGCTGTGCTTGACTACATCAGAACTATGTTTATAACCAGTCAATATGAACTTCTACCAAGCCATCCAAAACCTGATAAAGGAGACCTGAATGACCATACTACTGGAACTACAAAATTACTGGGACTACTACTATTTAGCATTCTGAAAAAATAAAAATGAAAAAGTCCTCATGTTCTTTAAAAAAAATAAATCAATAAAATGTAAAAAGCTCAAAAAGCTTTTTTAAACATTGGCAACTGTGTATTTGATTTACCTCGGAATGGGTGCAGCTGGTTCATGGCGCATGTGTTCGAGCTTTAGCCTCTGTATTTGGCATTTCAGTGCATCGAGCAGTTGAAACTATAGCAAGCAAAGGCAAAAAGAGCTGTGCGGTCGATGTTTGTGCAAGTGGTCTTCCACATAGTCCCATGCTGTGCTGGGTTTAGGGTGTGTTTGCAGGGAGAGCCCAGCGCTTACAGGCTAAGAGGATTACAGTGGAGCATTGCAGGGACTGTCAGAATACAGAGCGCGCGCGCGCGTGTGTGTGTGTGTGTGTGTGTGTGTGTTTTCTCTACACATTTGGAAGAGAGAAAACAGAGCTGTGATGTAGTTGATAAAATTGCAGGCCTGGCACAGGCTCTGCTCAGAATGGTGAGAGAGCACTGGAGGAGTTTGGGAGTTTATTAATAGCGTTTAGCTCACTACAGAAGGAGTAGATCAGGGCTTTGCTGGGAAGGATGATGATAGGGTTTGATCACACCATTTAGCACAACATTGTCATGTCCATGCTGTGCATGGTTCTAAAGAAAAGGATCTTTGTTATTCAATCCAATACATTTCAAATTGAAATTTTCTGTTTCTCATGAATGAATGTGGACTATAGGATGGGGGGTGTCAACTGTTTGTGTGTGTGCGCGTGTGATTTAGACGGTTGAGAGAGTTGAGAGATAATGTCATAACAACGAACCAATTAAAATCAAAATTATTCACACTGTGTTGACAAGAGACACACACACAAACACACACTCACAAAGAGAGAGAGAGAGAGAGAGAGAGAGAGAGAGAGAGAGAGAGAGAGAGAGAGAAACAAAAAGAATCACAATCAGGGCTCACCAGATCTCTCAGAGTCTCTCTGACAGGCCCTAATCCAATCCACCAATTGAAAAACAGAAAGTAGCAGAGAGAATAGCAGTGTGGCAGTATATGAATGTGCCCCCAACAAATATATAATTCACACACACACACACACATCTTTCACACTTACACATCCATACTCACATGTACACATGTATACACCATTGAACTACACACATCTATATTCACATGCACAAACAAACACCCCACACAAATGTTTGGTCTTTGTGCAAATTCACTTGGAGGTAGGCCAACATTCTAGATATAAAATATGTGACAATAAACATAGCCTCAGTACGTTTCATTTCTTGCATTTACATCTTGATCCACACAAACACTTTCACACTCCTTTGCCTCACACTCACAAACACAAGAAACACTCGGGTGGCCTTCGGTAGCAGGAGGGATGTCAGTGCACAAAACACTGGCTTGAAATGTTTTTAACCCCCATTTCAATGAAGACCATCATACCTTGCAAGGTATAGCATTCTTTCACTCTCCTGGACAACCTCAGGCTGTTCCTGGAACCAGCAAAGCCAGTGGTTTTGGCCTCTGTCTGAAGCACAAAGGGGGTATGCAGGAGGCGTAGCGGAGCATGTCAGGAGGGTGGGCAGAGCCCTCTCCCAGCAGTGGCAGAGGAGAAAGGGCACATGGAGCACAGTGGCTACGGTTGACACCTGCAGGAGGCGACATGTGGGCAGGGCCAGTATGAGCCCACTTGGACCCATCTGCCACCACAGAAAACTCACCTGCTGTGTGTGTGTGTGTGTGTGTGTGTGTGTGTGTGTGTGCGTGTGTGGGTGTAGATTTGTTGACATTGTTCATGAGTCAGTGAATCATGTTTTTGGTGGATATTATGTTTTCAGCTCACAAATATTATAAATAATAATACAGGTAATAAAACAGGGAAGAAAGTAGATGTTAGCCGGTGCAGCATTTACTTAATTCATTATTCATCTTTTATGTTAGTGTGTAACTCTCATATTGTAGTCTCCTGAAAGACAGACAGAGGCAAATATAGGCAAAGATAGCATTCAACTGTTATTCAGGAATATCCCACCATTGGGAGTGGACGATTAGGGGTGCTGGAGTAGGATGGTATTTGTAGTACATTCCTGTTGTAGGCCTTCCTATAGTGTTTAACTGATTTCCATAACTGAAATACATTATAATGTTTAAAAGTTTAGAAACGTGAGCATAATACTCCAGAAGATGTAGCGTCCTGGTGTGTGAATGAGTAGTAATCTTTCTGAAACAATAAGTTTGATTTAATTCTCGTTTTCATTTCCTTGTGGATTGTATTATTATTTTTGAAACATTTGATTCAAAATTAAGAAATAGTGCAAAAATGTGAAAAGGCACTACAGGATGCATCTTGAATAAACGAAAACCTCGACCAGATGTTGTAAACTTAGAACAGTAATTATGTTCTAAGAATGTTGATAAAAAAGAACAGGAATTTACAATATATACATTTGCCTGCATAGTATCCCAAGTGTTCCATCGACTGCACTCTTCTGGATGAGGATCTCGGATGTTGTTCCTGGGATCTGCTGGAGCCACTCTCCCAGTTTGATGGTCATCGTCCCTAAACCCCTGGTGCTCTGATTGCTACCAGAGCCAGTGTTTCCTCTTCTTTTAGCGTCTCATGTTCCTTGTTGCTGATGTTGCTATCTCTTGCGATTGCTACATCCGTCACTATGACTCTTTTCTGCTGTTTATCCATCACTATTATGTCTGGTGGTTTAGCTATTACCATCTTTTAAACAATTTTCTGGTATACGATGTCTTATCAAAGATAACCCATCCACACTCTAAGAGCATCCACACCATCACCAATCAAATTCTTCGTTTGAGCATCTGTCACTACTACACAGACATACACAGAGACAGAGCGAGAGAGAAGAAGGATGAAAGTGAACAGAGCAACAAATGAAAAGAACCAAACACCATCAATTCTTACCTACCTCAACCCTCTCAGTTTACAGAACAAGCAAATGTGAGAACTGTGACTCACCATTCCCCCCCACCACCTGGAGCTCAGGATACTTCTGTTTAATGTAGTTAATCATGCTGATCTGAAACACTGAGTTTCCCTGAGATGAGTCCTAAAACAATAGACACAGCCTTCAGAAAAAATTCACTATGTCCAATCACAGTCCTGTGTTACACAGCCTCATAGCAAAAATAGTTTGTCATTTGATTCAGGCACCATACTCAGGATGGAGACTAATCCCACTCCCTTTAGGACCTTAAGACCTACCTGCACCACCACGTCCACTCCTGCCTGCACGAGCAGGTCCAGCCGGTACTTGTCATCCTCACGGGTAACGATGGCAGCGCCACACAGCAGCTGTTTGCGGGAGTCTTTAGAGGCCAGAGGGTAGTCTCTGTTCTTCTTCAGATCAGTGCGAGCAATTATAGCCACCAGCTCATCACTGTCGTTCACAATGGGCAGTTTACCTGCAATCAACAAGCGTCCCCACGACCGACCCGTTACTCAGAGAAGAAGTGGAGAAGTGAAAATAACCTTTCAAAGTCCTTTAGAAGCAGTTTCACTTCTCAAGCTGAAAAGATGAAGAATCAGACCTTTTTTTGCTGCACTGCAGGATGTCATTGGCCTCTTTGAGTGTAACACCTGCTGGTGCAACCACTAAATCTTCCCTCTTTGTCATTGCCTGGCAAATATCACAAATAAATCACAAAAAGATGTGAGTTTAAAGAATGTGATTTTACACACACACACACACACACACACACACACACACACACACACACATATATATACACATTTTTTATTTTTATATATATATATATATATTGCCCTCTTTCACACACTGACACAGAAATATCACAATTTCATGATAGTTCTATTCCACCTATATTTTTAAGCATTGTATGTCATATGTGATTCATTTGTGTTTTTAAAAACCTTTTGTATATTGTATGTACAATCAAAGATGAATCAGAAACCTCCTCCAACAGCCGGTCATAGTCCTTCTCTGAGAGGAAGTCAATGTCTCGTGACGTCACGATTCCCACAAGCTTGCTGCCCATCTTGCCGGTTTCGGTGACAGGGATTCCAGAGAAGCCGTGTCGCACCTTGGCCTCAAACACATCTCCAACCATGTGCTATGGACTCATCACCACCGGATCCGCGATGAAGCCCTGCTCGAATTTCTGCCATGACACCATATATTGCTCTGCTGATGAGAGGCCTTAGGGAAGCTTGTGTGTAAATCTGCATGTTCAACGTGTTGTTCATTATATTCCTATTAAGACAATTCACTGAAAGTTTGACACCTTAACTTTCCGGACTTCATTTGCTTGGAACTCTGGGGTGCAATTGTGATGGATGATCCCAATACCGCCCATGAGCTGTAATACAAAATCACAGAAAGCTAAATGGAAAAGCAACAGGACTTCATGGTTTTGAGTGTGTGGGGGATACTCACAGCCATAGCGATGGCCATGGAGGATTCAGTCACAGTACCCATGGGGGAGGAAATAAGCGGCGTCTTCAGGGTTATCTTCCGGGTCAGAGCAGAGGTCAGATCCTGAATGACAGACGCAAATGGTAACAGAAAGGAACCAATGTTCTACAGAACAATTATCTTTGTTTATGTTCATGCTTGTATTTTCATACAGACTATGCATTGCACAAAGATAAGAACAGTTTGGGGTGTTACTTTGGACAGCTTTCACATATGCACACATCTCTATCCCATTATTAATTTGACTTCAAGTGACTTGGATGTGCTCATTCAAAGCACAAATATTGCTGTTTTTATAAGCAGGGCATCAGTTTAACCTCCCTGTGGTAAGACAGACAAAAACATCCTACGTTCTCTCCCACATTCTAGCACACACACACACAAAATGTAACACCAAATATAAATACCACAATATATACTATCCCATATCCATTACACATGGGAATTTTGGTTCGCGCCTCCCTCACACTGTCATACACACACACACACACACACACCCACACACCCCTCAGCCTCTCTGCCTGTGACAACACACCCTATGCACCTGGGATGCCAACACCACCTATTTTGCACATCTTATTTGTACTCCTTCATCCCTCTCTTACACTATGCCACACTCCACCCTCTGTTGTAGTCGTGTTCGCACTACATGGCAACTGACTCAGCTCCTCCATCTCACTGAAGGTAGAGGAGACCGCCAGCTCCATAATTAATTAGGAAGATCCCGCCCCCTTCACTAAATCATTACTAGATGTGCTGTATTTACTGAAACACACACACTGGTAAGCCCTTATGGGGCATGTCAGGAAACCTGCTGAGCTGTTTTGGTGCATTTTGCAAAAGAACTCACCACTTCATCTGAGGTAAAGTCAATGAAGCCAGGCAGGATCAGAAAATCACTGAATCAAAGACCACAGAACAAACAAACAAAGAAAAACAAGCCAAATAAAAAAATATATACCAATTAGTTCACTGAGACATACATGCTACATTCTCACATTCTCATATCAGTTAGTGCATCATATACCAAATGACCGTGGGGAGTTCCAGACACCCATGCTGATAGAACGAGGAGACATGACTGATGATTGCTCCCATAGCCACCTGCGACTAGCAGAAGCTCGGACACTTTGTGTGCATACATGTGAGGTCAATTTCAACTTCAAACTTCATGTCCCAGTAGCATGAATTGAACATACCTGCTTGATTTGCAGAGTTGAGCGCATATTCTGGAGTATGGAATAAGTTAATCTACCTAAGAGTATGTTGTCCAATGATGTCGTGTTAATGTTCTTAAGCATGCGTCATGTCACAGCCTATCCATTAAAGTGGCATTAATGTCCCACCACTGCTTGAGAGGACACGGGAGACAGAGAGGCAGCCAAAGGAAGCCTAACTGTAAACAAAATAGAGCAGCGTATGCGAACATCCGTGTGTGAGAGAGAGAGCATCCCAGCAGTACGACAATCATAAGGCCACAGTTGAGAGTGTCCTCTAGTGTGGGATCTAGTGCAGATAAAGCCTCCATTACAGAGATTAAAGATGGCGGCCTAGTGGGCAGAAATAGACAGAGACCTCTTCTCAGCTAGATAGTGCCTAGGGATACATCTTCACATCTTTGATAACATCATCAAAGAAAGCTCTTTGCACTGCCCTACTTGAAAAGCAGAACAAGAGAGGTCATGATCTCCAATTCTGTCTATAGAAATCTATAGAGGCATTACTCATTATGTCATGACCCTGTTATCTATTAGAAACCCACAATTTATCTGAATTAATTATTCATAAATAAATTGTCAGCTTCATGTTCATTCAGATTTCAGTGGAGATCAGCAGGGGTCTATTACTGTGTATTATTATTCATAACACTGTGCCTGCAAACTGTGTGAACAGACACACACAGGTTATTTTCCAGTCCCTGAGTGCTTTTGTGGCACTGCTTGACAGTTGGTGGAGTGTTCCCTAAAAGAGCCTCTGAGCATGATGGATTCGGTAGTAGGAGTTTAGTGAGCAGAGAGGACGAAGACTTACGAGTGCAGGCCATGAACACCCCCCTCCAACTGAGCAGACATGGTCCTCTTCTCAAACTTCAGATCTCCAGGGTACATCATAGAGCTACACTCAACATAGAAAACGACATTACACACAAGCATTCACTCACACACAGCTTCCTCTCTTCCATTTTCTGCTGAAATTCCAAAGAACCCTTGATGCTATAAAAGATAAGAAAGACCATAAATAGAAATGTGTTTGTAGACAAAATATATCCTAGCATTTGTTCTGATGTTTTTCAGTGTACATGAAAAGGGAAATAGAATCATCTTAACTCACATCTTGTTTTTTCGGTAGATGAGTACTGCTGTTGAGCCTTCTTACACTGACAATGGTTTTATTTAAGCCCTATTTAGTAATTACACAACACTGAAAACATCACAGTAAAACAGCAGTATGACCAGCACTTAAGAGTAAATACCTGAGTGCTTTTCACTTGGCTTAGAAGATTTTAAAGCATGCATTAATGCTACATAAGACCATATTGGGGTATTTGAGAAAATCAACAGCGAAGCTAAAGGTCCAGAGATTATAAAGGTTACCATGAAAGTGATGCACATAATATGGGTTTTCCAAGAAACTAGTAAACCCAGCTGACATTTGCTAGACAGCAAACATTGGAGGTGTCTAGTGGACAGGAAATATCTACAATAAACCTTTTATATTTGTTTATCAGGGAGTGTGTATTCTCACAACAGTTCTGAGGAAAATTGCAAATAAATGAAAATCCAGGAAGTTGCCAACAAATTTGATTCTTTTCACTAAACAATGGTTTCTCAATTGCATGCATCTGCGTGCACAAGGAAAACAACTCCTAAATAGAAATAGCATTATCACATTAAATGATTGAAGGTATATGATCACAGGAAACAAAAGAAAGTCTGATTACCTTTAAACTAGGTTTGAATCCTTCAAGCAGACAACCTCAGAGCAATGGAAAACTGAGCCAAAAGCAAAAACTTTGGCCAAGTGGGAAAAGGCCATCCATAATTACAATTTTTTTCATTACACTAGCATAATGTTCTTAGTGGTTGCAGCCTATTCTGGTAACACCCTCATAGTTTTAGCAGGACAAACATTATAGAAGTATGGATAGACTTGCTTGGTGAATGTTTGTCTGAAAGTGTGCACGTATCTGTTGTTGAGAGGATCAAAGAAGGAGATCAGACCACTGTCCCAGTCCAGGAGCACTCTGATCTGCTGGAGGGTCTGCTTCATGGCAAGAGGCATCAGCCTCTCGTCTGACACTCCTATCCCATATTTACCCTTGTACTAACCCACTTGCCACAAGCCATGCTTTATGAGGTCCTCACAGACTCACAGAAAAAAAAGTGATACAGCCTATTAAAGAACGTCACATTTAAGTTACACGCTTTTTTTTCTGTACTCGCACTTCCTCCAAATGTCTCTTAGAATCAAATCATTTTCAACTTGCCATGAAGTGGATACAAATCAACAGAACGGCATAAAGAGAAACCACAACAACAAATGAATAAACAAAACAAGACTTTCCATGTTCAACTTGACATCTTTATTAGTTGGTAGTTGTTTAGTTGTTTTTATTTTTTGCTTTCTGCGGAATATGTAAGCACCTGTTTCCACTGAAGTATAAACCACTAAACAGAACTAAAGTGCTAAAAGACATATGTGGAAAAGGAAAACATTACACAATCAAAAACAACCATATTTTGTGCATCTTAATAATTAATTAAATTTCAGTTCTAATTCAATGATTACATCCAACACATTCAATGATTACATCCAACCAAGACATACAGGTTTTGCCTGTTAGAACACAGGGGAATCTTTTTAGCAATATATATTGCTGACTGAACTGACTGGCATCTATTTAGTGCAAATATCATGGTCATTCCATAGAAAACTACAATAAACACAAGCTGCAGTACAAGATCTCATCATGCATCTTACTGAGATGTAATCTGATCTCCATGTACTGTTCAGAGGAACTCAAAGTCTTTGTCCAGCTCTTTGAAATTAAAATATTAAGTCACAAATAATGATTCCTATGAACATTAAACATATGTAACAAATGTGTCTTTAATAACAGGAACATTGAAAGGAGAAACAGTAACTTCCATAAACTGTAAGAAACAGGTGAACTGGGCTTGGCAAGAGTAGAGGTTAAGAAAGGTCTGCTTGTGTGTGCACATGTGTGCATGCATACCAGCTTGTTCAATATTATTTTTCATTTTTATCACATACTGAAAGTTGCCTAGGTGCTCTGCTACATCAGTCACCATTCCAGAGGCCTTGATCCTGAAAGAACATGCAGGAATGGATGTTGGCAGATTCCATGTGCTGAATGTACACATAGAATTAACAGATACAGAATATATCCTCCTACAAGAGAGGTTTATTGGTAGCTACAAATACATAAAACAGTTTAGTCAAAGTGCTTCCAAAAAAGATCTTATAGCAACTTTAATGATAAAGCATACCAGACTTCACAAGTATTTTTGTTGCATAATTATCTCTGACTCACCCACTAGAGGGCACAACATCCCTATTTAGTCATTTAGTGGTAGTGAATGGCCTGGGCCAATTAAAATTAGACTAACCTTAGCCTTCTATGTTTTATTAAGTTATCCTCTCTTCATTATGTTACACCTACATGATTCAATTATTTCTCCAATTCCCACAATGCCTTAGACTCAACCGTCACACTAATCCTTTAAGGTAGAAGTTCTCCTATTGATTAGTTGTCAGCCTTAGTCAGCTTTATGATTGTATAAGAGACATTAAATTTAAATTATTCAATTGTTTAGTTATTGCAATTAATTTGTTTAAAAAATGTTACAATGGTGTAATAGTCAGCAAATATATCTATGTGTAAGGATATAGGCATGCAAATTGTGATACAAGGTTACTTATTTATGCATTTTTGATGATGATTATACTACTGCAGCGCTTTGTGATGCTAATTAGACTACTGAAGTGCTGTGTGATGCCAGCTAGACTACTGCAGTTCTGTATGATACCAGTTAGACTACTGCAGAACTGTGTGATGCTGATTAGGCTAATACAGTGCTGTGCGATGTTGATTAGACTGCTGCAGTGTTGTTCTTTATGGGCTTCCTGTCTGTAGGTTAAAGAAGCTGCAGAACATTCAGAAAATGGCTGCTGGAGTTCTTACACACACCAGCTTAAGGGAACATATAACTACTACACTCAAACATTTACACTGGGTTCCTGTTCGTGGCTGTGTGCAGTACAAAATCCTTCTCTTGGTTTTTGCCCTCATGGTCTGACCTGTCCATCCCTTTCTGGTGTTCCTCATATGTCTTTTCCTTCACTCTGTCTCCATCCCTCTGACACTCATCTGCCCTTTAATTGGTTACTATAGTATGCACTTGCATCAATATTATGTCTATTTTTTTTAACCAATTTTACTCCCTCCTGTTATCTTATTTATATATTTGAATCTTCTTTATATTTTATTTGACCTTTTTTATATTGTATGAACTTGTAAAGTGCCATTGGGTAACAAGAAATGCCCGTAATTTCTTAATTAGAATAAAATTCTTCTTCTTCTTCTTCTTCTTCTTCTTCTTCTTCTTCTTCTTCTTCTTCTTCTTCTTATTATTATTATTATTATTTTTATCAAACATTGTATTGATCATCCTTTCAAAGGTTGCTGGTGTTACTTTTGGGCTATTATTATCAAATTTAGAATGGTGCGTTTTGCCTGGAATTAGTTTCTTTTGTATTGAGCAACCTAATGGAAAAAGTTATTCTTGAGCAGATAATCTACTATTTTTCACTTAATGAATCATTGATTTCAAGCATGCCTATAAAGCAGATCATTCTACGTGCACAGCACTGACAAAAATGATCGACAAGATATTTTTACAAGAAAATAATGGTCGGAATCGTATTACTTGACTTTACTGTGGCATTTGTTATTAACAAAACAAAGTATATATGGGTTTAGTCTATGGTAAAACAGCAGTTTCTCCTCCCCTAGATGCTTTCATTGTGGTGTTTCCCAGGGGAGCTGTCAGGAAAGAGCTGTCTAAGCTCTGGTTAGCTGAGAATGAATCTGCAAGCCTCACACTGCCCTGTCAGTAAGGAGAGCGAGCATGCCTCTCTCATGGCTCAGAACTCAGGAGAGGCTGGCCTGCGGTCTAATGGGCGTCTTTAGGAATATCTGTGATAGTAAACACAATATAAATTATGCGAGAGCTCAACATAGTCACACTGCCAGGCAGGTTAGTTAAACCAAAACCCAAAACAGATGCAGCGTGCAGATCTGTATTGTCTTGGTCACCACAGTATGGAACAAGTTACCAACTATGATCATGGGAGTACACAGTTTTGTTGGTGGAGCCCAGGAAGAGCAGCTGCTACCTCAGCTAATGGGGATCCAAATAAAGACACGAAAAACAAAGAAATTTCAGTAGTTATAGGAAGTAAAGCTGTTCTGTAGAATTCAGAATTACAACTCAGACTGCATATTTTTGCAGGACACAGTTATATTGCTTTGCTGACAAATATGAAAGGATGATATAAAAGTTGTTGTTTTGGAGCAGAACAGCATCTAGTCTGGTAGGCTACTACTTCAACTACTCACTTCTTCAAGAGGTATCCACAGTACTTCAGGTACAAACCGTTCTATTCTATCCTCTACAGATTTCTGTGAGTTTATGTTTGCATAATATGAATTTCTGTTTACATTCATCAACTTTTTTATGAAATATACTGTATAGTGAATTTGTTGAAGTCTACACCATAATGAAGTTTATGAAAAAACAATGTTTATGAAAAAAAGCATTTAAATGCTCCTCAATCAAAGAGTATTAATTTTGTAAAATGGTGGGTAGTTAAAATAGTATTATTTTCTGCTTTCTACTAATTTTACTTCACTTGTTGTGAAGGAAAAAAAAAACTACTAAGCAACCACATGTAACTTATGATGTGTTCTAATCTGAAATTGTTTAGTGGATGAAACACTGCAGGTGCTGTTGTTGTTAGTGCTAACTGCTTTATAGTACAGAAATAATAAATGCTGAATCTCCTGATTGTCTTATTATGGCTTTATGTTATACAAATTTTCTGCCTTACTCTATTTTAGGGAAAACAATGGCGCTGTCAAAGCTCAACCAAGCTACTAAGAGTTTCACCAAAGCACAGGATTACAGAAATGACATCATGCTGCTGATGCAGCCCTATGCTAACTGGGAGCAGTATCTATTGCCGGCACCCGTCTCCATCGATTTACTGGCTCAGCTGGTACGCATTTCTGCTGCAGATGACTTCTCCATCAATAAAAATCCACCAAAAGACGGGTTCAAATTCATCAGATACCCCAATTCTTTTAGGGCCTGCCTCTTTCAAGTATGTAATGGTTGCTGGCAAGCCTTTAATGTTGCTCACAAGAACATGGACCAAATTCGTATGTACACCGGACAGGTTCCAGAGTACATCAAAAACTCAGTTGGGCTCATAATACAGGAGGATGATGGTCTTGTCCAAGCCCGCTTCAGAACATTGCGCACATATCATCAGAATGCTTAAACCTGGCCATCATGACTGAGAAACAATTCTCAGATATCATCAAGCTGATGCAAGAACTGGTGGAGGCTTTGGTGAATGCAAGACAGAGTCATGATGAGGAGATGGAAGAAATCAAGAAAAACATTGAGATAGCAAAGATTAAACGGGCTGAAGCTAAGGAGGCAAGCGACAGGGCCGAGGCTGCTTTCAATCTGGCTAATGAAAGATTAGCTGAGGACAGAAGGGCCTACCAGCAAGCAATGAAAGATTTGCCAAGTGGATGGGGCCTTTTTGGCCTGAAGCTAATATCAAGTATGTCAGAGCAAGCAATATCAATAGCCTGTGCGTTTGCAACAGAATTTCTTCCAGGACAAATTATCCAAACCTATCTCCAAGCGGACACTATTACACCAAAAGCCATAACACATGTGATCAAAAACTGAAAAGGCACTCCTGAAAGCCACAGAAACATGGCCACTGGAATGAAGAGTAACGTGGATGAAATGTTGGCAACAAGTAACATATTTTCTAAATCTATAACATTTCTACTAGTGGTTGAGAAAATGGAAGAACTTTGCAAAGGTAAGGAAATAAATTGGCCTGAGGTGTATGATCAGGAGAAGCAAACGGTAAAGTCTGATTACTTGGTGGGACTATTTCAGCAAGTCAGCAGAGATATACAGCAAGAAGCTGAATGCCCGATTAAATCCGAGGCACTAGGCATCTGTGACAAGGGTATCTCCACTTTAACAGAGCTAGGTAAATATGCTCCAGAGGGGAAATGTGATGATGCCAAAACAGAGGAGCTTATTAAAGCCATTGACGAACTGAATGTAAGGGCCATGGCCTTTTATTCCAAAAGCAAGTCTTTTACAAATCAGCCATCTTTCTTGACAGCACCCCCCAAGTCAAGTCAACAGCAAATCTATGACTCAGCAAATACAGATGTGGTCCAGATGCACTTAAGACAATCTCATCTACGTCTACAAATGGCTGAAACCCAGCTAAAAATTGCAAATGAACGGAACGAGAAGACTATGGACAACTTGGATCAGAAGAAAAAAGCTCTTGCTGAAATTGTGAGTGAGCTGAAACATTATAATCTCAAGGAGATCGACTTCAACAAGAGAATTGTGGTGCTAGCGAAAGGCCTGGAAATCATGGGGCAGGTGAAAGAACAGTGGGAGAAACTGGTGCACTTCTTTCAGATCATTTCAAACATTGTTAAGACCACTCTTAGTGAAAATCTTAAACATTTTAAGCAGACTGTTGAAATAGCTGTAGAGAACAACTACACCTACAGCATGTTTGTCAAAGACAAAATCTACACTAATGCTCTGAATACTTCTGCCTACGCCTATTTGGTTAACATGATGTCTACCACTTACACTGAGGTGTCTGTCCAGTACCTGATGAACAATGTCAGTACTCTGGGAAGACTGATGACCATGGATCCAAACTCACCTCAGTTCCTTGCAGAGATTGACAAGTTAGGGAAGGAATGCGAATCTGCCCAAAATGGTATCAACAGCCTTGCAGCAAGAAACAGGAAGGAGTTTTACAACAGATGCGAGGAAAGAATAACTCAAATCAAGACAATCCTTACCCCAGCACTGGCCCCACTGAGTGAAAAGGACAATCTCAATCTGAAGAAGGCAATAGATGCAATGAAGGAACCAATTCAGAAGGTGGAGGAAGACAAACCAGCAACTGAGATGAAGGCTATAACTGAGGATGATGCTGACCAATATGCATAACTTCATAATAGTGCATTTAATAGTGCATTTTCCTATACTTTTCTTTTCTTTTTTCTGTCATTTTAATGTAGTATGTATACAGTATTACATTTGACAAAAACATGATTAGAAGGTTTGACCTAATTCCTGTCTGTTAATTTATTCTGAATAATCAATTTTGTTCTTTTGATTAAATTACTGCAGCATCATACTGTCTCGTATTGTTTTTCTTTGTGATTCAAAGAACTTTAAAATCCAAGAGGTAATATGTATGCCAAACAAACAAACAAAAAAACATTTCAGATTGCAGAGTAGCTATTACTAATTATTAGCTATTGCTCATCTCTTTTTCAGTAGAAAAAAGAAATTGGAGTTTAGATTTACTAAAGTGTAATGAGTGAACTAAAGCCATTAGATTTTAGTAAACTCACAATTCTTCACACATTAATTGTGTTGCACATTGAGTGTGAGTGCAGTGTGGTGAACAGAGGAATACAGGCTCAGTAAAGGAAGTAGCAGTTCTTAGCAGCTAGGGTGGTACTGATGGGCCCAACATCTTAGTAAAAACAAAGTCTGACACTTTACACAAAAAAGAAATCACAGACACTATGATTTCATTATTTCAAAACATTAGCTATAATGAATCATTTTAGTGAATTATTATGATTATGAATTATGACTGCTCAAGTAAGGACATCCATGTATGCAAACAAAGCCATTATAATAAACACTCTCTCTCTCTCTCTCTCTCTCTATATATATATATATATATATATATATATACACAGTGCATCCAGAAAGTATTCACAGTGCTTCACTTTTTCCACATTTTGTTATGTTTCAGCCTTATTCCAAATTGGATTAAATTATTTTTTTCCCCCTCAAAATTCTACACACAATACCCCATAATAACAAAGTAAAAAAAGTTTGTTTGGAATTGTAACAAATTTATTAAAAATAAAAAAAACAAAAAAATCACATGCACATAAGTATTCACAGCCTTTACCATGACACTCAAAATTGAGCTCATGTGCATCTTGTTTCCACTGATCATCCTTCAGTTGTTTCAACAACTTGATTGGAGTCCACCTGTGGTAAATCCAGTTGATTGGACATGCTTTGTAAAGGCACACACCTGTCTATATAAGGTCCCATAGTTGACAGTACATGTCAGAGCACAAACCAAGCCATGAAGTCCAAGGAATTCTTTGTAGACTACTGAGACAGGATTGTATCGAGGCACAGATCGAGGGAAGGGTACAGAAAAATTTCTGCAGCATTGAAGGTCCCAATGAGCACAGTGGCTTCCATCATCCGTAAATGGAAGAAGTTTGGAACCACCAGGACTCTGAGTGATCGGGGTAGAAGGGCCTTAGTCAGGGAGGTGACCAAGAACCCAAGGGTCACTCTGACAGAGCTTTAGCATTGCTCTGTGGAGAGAGGAGAACCTTCCAGAAGGACAACCATTCCTGCAGCACTCCACCAATCAGGCCTGTATGGTAGAGTGGCCAGACGGAAGCCACTCCTCAGTAAAAGGCATAAGACAGCCTGCTTGGAGTTTGCCAAAAGGCACCTGAAGGACTCTCAGACCATGAGAAACAAAATTCTCTGGTCTGATGAAACAAAGATTCAACTCTTTGGCCTGAATGCCAAGCGTCATGTCTGGAGGAAACCAGGCACCGCTCAGCACCTGGCCAATACCATCCCTACAGTGAAGCATGCTGGTGGCAGCATCATGCTGTGGGGTTGTTTTTTGGCAGCAGGAACTGGGAGACTAGTCAGGGAAAGATGAATGCAGCAACATACAGAGACATCCTTGAAGAAAACCTGCTCCAGAGTGCTCTGGACCAGGGTGAAGGTTCACCCAACAGTACAATGGCCCTAACCACACAACTAAGATAATAAAGGACTGGCTTCAGGACAACTCTGTGAATGTTCTTGAGTGGCCTAGCCAGAGCCCAGACTTGAACCCAACTGAACATCTCTGGAGAGATCTGAAAATGTCTGTACCCCGGCGCGCCCCATCCAACCTGATGGCGCTTGAGAGGTTCTACAAAGAAGAATGGGAGAAACTGCCCAAAAATATGTGTGCCAAGCTTGTAGCATCATACTCAAAAAGATTTGAGGCTGTAATTGCTGCCCAAGGTGCTTCAACCAAGTATTGAGCAAAGGCTATGAATACTTATGTACATGTGATTTTTGGTTTTTTTATTTTTAATAAAGTTGCAAAAACTCCAAACAAAGATTTTTTCACTTTGTCATAATGGGGTATTGTGTGTAGGAGTTTGAGGGGAATTTTTTTTTTTTTTAATCCAATTTGGAATAAGGCTGTAACATAACATAAAATGTGGAAAAAGTGAAGCGCTGTGTGTGTGTATATATATAAATATTTGTCATTTCACTTTTCTTGGGGATTAATTAGTCCAGAGGCCTATAAGAGCTTGTCAAGGAAAAAACGTGTGTATGGGTGCATGCATGTATATGTATATTAGGAACCAAGCATTAAACCATTAAGCTGCAATAAAACTGAGACACAATTGTCTTGGAGAAAAGAAAAACCATGTTCAGTTAGCACAGGCTGTATCAAAAGCCATAGAACCAGAGGACATTAAAATCATAATTCTCACCTTGCATAATCTCTCATGATTCAACTGTATATGTAAACAGATATGCATTGGTGTGTTGTAAGGTGTTCTGCCATTATCTGATGATATGTTTGCAGAAAGTGTGTTACATCTCTAGAGAGACAATTGCCTCCTGGCCTCTTTTTGGTGGAGAATGGAAAAAGATACACATATACACAGACCCGCGCACGCATGCACACACACACACGCACGCAGCATTAGTTTAGCTGCAGATGCAGTTACTGCATCAACACTTCTAACGTGACTGCCATGTGGCCTCTGCAAGTCCAACCCTCATCAACATGTGCTTCATGTATCTGGATCTCTTTTTATCTCATTCTTATTTTTTATGTCATTCTTTCTCTTTCTCTCTTATCCCTATAGGCCCTATTTGCTTTCTGCTAGCAAACAAGAGGTTAAAAAGACTATTTCCCTTTGTTTGTTTTATCATTTTTATTTTCATTGCAAAATCTGATGTGTGTGTAGTCTTAAATAGCGTCTCATATGGAAGGTAAACACTTTCAGAGTTAGACTGATTTGACTGAAACACTAATCAATATCTTAACATTGTTTAACTGCAAAAGTGTATAAATGGTTTTGATAACCACTGAAAAGATATGGAATGATGAAATGTATGTAGGGCCATTCTAATGTACTACTGACCAATCATTCTCTGCCTCAGGAAGTGTCCTTAATCTCTTATCCAACTCTCTGAGAAAAGGAGAGCGATAGAGAGAAACAGACAAAGAAATATGTAAATGTGCAAAGTAAATGTGTGTATCTTGCTTATGGTCAAAGAAAGAAATCTAATAATTCTGTACTAGACAAATGTGTGACAGATTTACTTAGAGAAGTAAAATAGTTTGAGGAGTTCAGAGTTTTAATAGTGTTGCAGAAGAACAACAAAAACATTGCCTGAATTTCAGAATCCCAGAAAACAGGCACAGAAAATTTGAGAGCAGACTGCTAAATTCAACTAAACAATCCAAAAGAGCAGGGGGAGCAGTGCCAGTACCAGACAGCGATGGCGCAGGTCGGGACACTCTCTATGATGCTGTTGCAGACCAGATCAGGATGACGGACATGCTGTCCTTCTTCAGTCTCCTCAGGAAGCAGAGCTTTCTTCACTAAGGAAAAAGTGCTCAGGGACCATGAGAGATTGTTTGTGATTTTAAGAGAGTGTATGTTCTCACTCTTCACTGTATGTATTGGGGTGTGAGGCATTTGCATCCTTCTGTAGTCCATAGTCATCTCTTTTGTCTTTTTGACAACCAGAGAAAGGCATGTCTGGAGAGACTGTGACAAAGGCTTTGACTTCTTTAATTATTTCTGTATTGTTTTTCATGGTATAAATAAAATGTAAAAAGGCAAATCTAAAGCAAACATATGAATCTAATTAATCTAATTAAGGCTAAAGTGAAAACAAAGCAAGCCCACAATAGTTTATTCTATTCTGTGTGATGACAATGGAATTGTCAACAAAACCAAAACTGTGATGTCACATGGAACCATTGTCATAATAGCTATTCTTATAATCTGCTTGACAAAGGTAAAATTGGTCAGTCTGTTGACAGAAATGGGAGGTTGCAGCAGCAAAATGCAGTTCTGCTGCTCTCACAGAAGATCTTCGAAGATTTTGTTGGACAGGAACACACAAAAAGCAATGAGTAGATTGCAACAAGAACTACCTGACAGAGTAGATACGAAGGAAATTAGAAAACGACACTGTGTTAAAATTGGAAAATTTGAGGAGGAATGTAGTGGGAAGGAGTTGGAGGAGAAGCAGAAGGAGACAAAAAATGAACAGAGTGAAAGATGGCACCTGAAGAGTGAAAGAGAGGATCTAGAGAGTGAAAGACAACACCTGAAGGGTGAAAGAGAGAATCTTGAGAGTGAAAGACAACACCTGAAGAGTGAAAGAGAGGATCTAGAGCGTGAAAGACAACACCTGAAGAGTGAAAGAGAGGCTCTAGAGAGAGAAAGACAACACCTGAAGGGTGAAAGAGAGAATCTTGAGAGTGAAAGACAACACCTGAAGAGTGAAAGAGAGGATCTAGAGCGTGAAAGACAACACCTGAAGAGTGAAAGAGAGGCTCTGGAGAGAGAAAGACAACACCTGAAGGGTGAAAGAGAGAATCTTGAGAGTGAAAGACAACACCTGAAGAGTGAAAGAGAGGCTCTAGAGAGTGAAAACCAAAACCCAAAGTGTGAAAGAAAGAACCTGAAGACGTTATGGGACAAAGTAGTGGGGAAGAAAACTAAGCAGCAGCGCATGGGGAGAGCCATGGCTTTGGAAGCTTTGTACTGCTCAAAGGGACCACACACTTCCCAAGGAGGACCAGCTAAAGAAATCGGTAGTATGCAGAAAGGTTTCCCGAGCACATAAACAGGCTATGATTACCAACTGGCCAAAGAGACAGACGCTGTGCTTGACTACATCAGAACTATGTTTATAACCAGTCAATATGAACTTCTACCAATCCATCCAAAACCTGATAAAGGAGACCTGAATGACGATACTACTGGAACTACAAAATTACTGGGACTACTACTATTTAACATTCTGAAAAAATAAAAATGAAAAAGTCCTCATGTTCTTTAAAAAAAATAAATCAATAAAATGTAAAAAGCTCAAAAAGCTTTTTTAAACATTGGCAACTGTGTATTTGATTTACCTCGGAATGGGTGCAGCTGGTTCATGGCGCATGTGTTCGAGCTTTAGCCTCTGTATTTGGCATTTCAGTGCATCGAGCAGTTGAAACTATAGCAAGCAAAGGCAAAAGGAGCTGTGCGGTCGATGTTTGTGCAAGTGGTCTTCCACATAGTCCCATGCTGTGCTGGGTTTAGGGTGTGTTTGCAGGGAGAGCCCAGCGCTTACAGGCTAAGAGGATTACAGTGGAGCATTGCAGGGACTGTCAGAATACAGAGCGCGCGCGCGCGTGTGTGTGTGTGTGTGTTTTCTCTACACATTTGGAAGAGAGAAAACAGCTGTGATGTAGTTGATAAAATTGCAGGCCTGGCACAGGCTCTGCTCAGAATGGTGAGAGAGCACTGGAGGAGTTTGGGAGTTTATTAATAGCGTTTAGCTCACTACAGAAGGAGTAGATCAGGGCTTTGCTGGGAAGGATGATGATAAGGTTTGATCACACCATTTAGCACAACATTGTCATGTCCATGCTGTGCATGGTTCTAAAGAAAAGGATCTTTGTTATTCAATCCAATAAATTTCAAATTGAAATTTTCTGTTTCTCATGAATGAATGTGGACTATAGGATGGGGGGTGTCAACTGTTTGTGTGTGTGCGCGTGTGATTTAGACGGTTGAGAGAGTTGAGAGATAATGTCATGACAACGAACCAATTAAAATCAAAATTATTCACACTGTGTTGACAAGAGACACACACACAAACACACACATACACAGAGAGAGAGAGAGAGAGAGAGAGAGAGAGAGAGAGAAACAAAAATAATCACAATCAGGGCTCACCAGATCTCTCAGAGTCTCTCTGACAGGCCCTAATCCACTCCGCCAATTGAAAAACAGAAAGTAGCAGAGAGAATAGCAGTGTGGCAGTATATGAATGTGCCCCCAACAAATATATAATTCACACACACACACACACACACACACACATCTTTCACACTTACACATCCATACTCACATGTACACATGTATACACCATTGAACTACACACATCTATATTCACATGCACAAACAAACACCCCACACAAATGTTTGGTCTTTGTGCAAATTCACTTGGAGGTAGGCCAACATTCTAGATATAAAATATGTGACAATAAACATAGCCTCAGTACGTTTCATTTCATGCATTTACATCTTGATCCACACAAACACTTTCACACTCCTTTGCCTCACACTTACAAACACAAGAAACACTCGGGTGGTCTTCGGTAGCAGGAGGGATGTCAGTGCACAAAACACTGACTTGAAATGTTTTTAACCCCCATTTCAATGAAGACCATCATACCTTGCAAGGTATACCATTCTTTCACTCTCCTGGACAACCTCAGGCTGTTCCTGGAACCAGCAAAGCCAGTGGTTTTGGCCTCTGTCTGAAGCACAATGGGCGTATGCCGGAGGCGTAGCGGAGCATGTCAGGAGGGTGGGCAGAGCCCTCTCCCAGCAGTGGCAGAGGAGAAAGGGCACATGGAGCACAGTGGCTACGGTTGACACCTGCAGGAGGCGACATGTGGGCAGGGCCAGTATGAGCCCACTTGGACCCATCTGCCACTACAGAAAACCCACCTGCTGTGTGTGTGTGTGTGTTTGTGTGTGTGCGTGTAGATTTGTTGACATTGTTCATGAGTCAGTGAATCATGTTTTTGGTGGATATCATGTTTTCAGCTCACAAATAATATAAATAATAATACAGGTAATAAAACAGGGAAGAAAGTAGATGTTAGCCAGTGCAGCATTTACTTAATTCATTATTCGTTCTTTTATGTTAGTGTGTAACTCTCATATTGTAGTCTCCTGAAAGACAGACAGAGGCAAATATAGGCAACGATAGCATTCAACTGTTATTCAGCGATATCCCACCATTGGGAGTGGACGATTAGGGGTGCTGGAGTAGGAAGGTATTTGTAGTACATTCCTGTTGTAGGCCTTCCTATAGTGTTTAACTGATTTCCATAACTGAAATACATTATAATGTTTAAAAGTTTAGAAACGTGAGCATAATACTCCAGAAGATGTAGCGTCCTGGTGTGTGAATGAGTAGTAATCTTTCTGAAAGAATAAGTTTGATTTAATTCTCGTTTTCATTTCCTTGTGGATTGTATTATTTTATTTGAAACATTTGACTCAAAATAAAGAAATAGTGCAAAAATGTGAAAAGGCACTACAGGATGCATCTTGAATAAACGAAAACCTCGCCCAGATGTTGTAAACTTAGAACAGTAATTATGTTCTAAGAATGTTGATAAAAAAGAACAGGAATTTACAATATATACATTTTCCTGCATAGTATCCCAAGTGTTCCATCGACTGCACTCTTCTGGATGAGGATCTCGGATGTTGTTCCTGGGATCTGCTGGAGCCACTCTCCCAGTTTGATGGTCATCGTCCCTAAACCCCTGGTGCTCTGATTGCTACCAGAGCCAGTGTTTCCTCTTCTTTTAGCGTCTCATGTTCCTTGTTGCTGATGTTGCTATCTCTTGGGATTGCTACATCCGTCACTATGGCTCTTTTCTGCTGTTTATCCATCACTATTATGTCTGGTGGTTTAGCTATTACCATCTTTTAAACAATTTTGTGGTATACGATGTCTTATCAAGTATAACCCATCCCCACTCTAAGAGCATCCACACCATCACCAATCAAATTCTTCGTCTGAGCAGCTGTCACTACTACACAGACATACACAGAGACAGAGCGAGAGAGAAGAAGGATGAAAGTGAACAGAGCAACAAATGAAAAGAACCAAACACCATCAATTCTTACCTACCTCAACCCTCTCAGTTTACAGAACAAGCAAATGTGAGAACTGTGACTCACCATTCCCCCCCACCACCTGGAGCTCAGGATACTTCTGTTTAATGTAGTTAATCATGCTGATCTGAAACACTGAGTTTCCCTCAGATGAGTCCTAAAACAATAGACACAGCCTTCAGACCAAATTCACTATGTCCAATCACAGTCCTGTGTTACACAGCCTCATAGCAAAAATAGTTTGTCATTTGATTCAGGCACCATACTCAGGATGGAGCCTAATCCCACTCCCTTTAGGACCTTAAGACCTACCAGCACCACCACGTCCACTCCTGCCTGCACGAGCAGGTCCAGCCGGTACTTGTCATCCTCACGGGTAACGATGGCAGCGCCACACAGCAGCTGTTTGCGGGAGTCTTTAGAGGCCAGAGGGTAGTCTCTGTTCTTCTTCAGATCAGTGCGAGCAATTATAGCCACCAGCTCATCACTGTCGTTCACAATGGGCAGTTTACCTGCAATCAACAAGCGTCCCCATGACCGACCCGTTACTCAGAGAAGAAGTGGAGAAGTGAAAATAACCTTTCAAAGTCCTTTAGAAGCAGTTTCACTTCTCAAGCTGAAAAGATGAAGAATCAGACCTTTTTTTGCTGCACTGCAGGATGTCATTGGCCTCTTTGAGTGTAACACCTGCTGGTGCAACCACTAAATCTTCCCTCTTTGTCATTGTTCAAGTTCAAGTTCAAGTTCGGTTTATTCCTCACATACATAGTCATACACAGTATAACTCGCAGTGAAATGGTGGAGAGTGCTGTGTCCAAACTGAGGAAAGGAAACAGGGGTGCATAGAGAAAAATATATATATGCAAGATAAATATATATACTCTATGTATGTACAAAATATATTAACAATGTATGTACAATATATGTATATTATGATTATATACACAATGTACAATGTATATGGTTGGGTATATATGTACACAATCTACAGAATGTACAGTGCAGGTGTAATATGTAATATGGACAGTTTGCAAATTCTGCTTCTTTAGGCTATTTAAGTCATTGTGATCCATGATCCACAAAACGAACAAAAACAGTCTCTTACTTGATTACTTGAAGACATGAATAGAAATCTATAGAGGCATTACTCATTATGTCATGACCCTGTTATCTATTAGAAACCCACAATTTATCTGAATTAATTATTCATAAATAAATTGTCAGCTTCATGTCCATTCAGATTTCAGTGGAGATCAGCAGGGGTCTATTACTGTGTATTATTATTCATAACACTGTGCCTGCAAACTGTGAGAACAGACACACACAGGTTATTTTCCAGTCCCTGAATGCTTTTGTGGCACTGCTTGACAGTTGATGGAGTGTTCCCTAAAAGAGCCACTGAGCATGATGGATTCGGTAGTAGGAGTTTAGTGAGCAGAGAGGACGAAGACTTACGAGTGCAGGCCATGAACACCCCCCTCCACCTGAGCAGACATGGTCCTCTTCTCAAACTTCAGCTGTCCAGAGTAGATCATAGAGCTACACTCAACATAGAAAACGGCATTACACACAAGCATTCACTCACACACACCTTCCTCTCTTCCATTTTCTGCTGACCTTCCAAAGAACCCTTGATGCTATAAAAGATAAGAAAGACCATAAATAGAAATGTGTTTGTAGACAAAATATATCCTAGCATTTGAAAAACTGATGTTTTTCATTGTACATGAAAAGGGAAGTAGATTCATCTGAACCCACATCTTGTTTTTTCAGTAGATGAGTACTGCTGCTGAGCCTTCTTACAATGACAATGGTTTTATTTAAGCCCTATTCAGTAATTACACAACACTGAAAACATCACAGTAAAACAGCAGTATGACCAGCACTTAAGAGTAAATACCTGAGTGCTTTTCACTTGGCTTAGAAGATTTTAAAGCATGTATTAATGCTACATAAGACCATATTGGGGTATTTGAGAAAATCAACAGCAAAGCTAAAGGTCCAGAGATTATAAAGGTTACCTTGAAGGTGATACACATAATATGGGTTTTCCCAGAAACTAGTAAACCCAGCTGACATTTGCTAGACAGCAAACATTGGAGGTGTCTAGTGGACAGGAAATATCTACAATAAACCTTTTATATTTGTTTATCAGGGAGTGTGTATTCTCACAACAGTTTTGAGGAAAATTGCAAATAAATGAAAATCCAGGAAGTTGCAAACAAATTTGATTCTTTTCACTAAACAATGGTTTCTCAATTGCATGCATCTGCGTGCACAAGGAAAACAACTCCTAAATAGAAATAACATTATCACATTAAATGATTTAAGGTATATGATCACAGGAAACAAAAGAAAGTCTGATTGCCTTTAAACTAGGTTTGAATCCTTTAAGCAGACAACCTCAGAGCAATGGAAAACTGAGCCGAAAGCAAAAACTTTGGCCAAGTGTGAAAAGGCCATCCATAATTACCATAATAAATGTTATCTCACGGTGCACCCTTGTTGAAATGATGATCAAGTAGAAATGTGTTCATTTTCAATAGACTAGGTTCCTTTTTTCCATTACACTAGCATAATGTCCTTAGTGGTTGCAGCCTATTCTGGTAACACCCTCATAGCAGGACAAACATTATAGAAGTATGGATAGGCTTGCTTGGTGAATGTTTGTCTGAAGGTGTGCACATATCTGTTGTTGAGAGGATCAAAGAAGGAGATCAGACCACTGTCCCAGTCCAGGAGCACTCTGATCTGCTGGAGGGTCTGCTTCATGGCAAGAGGCATCAGCCTCTCGTCTGACACTCCTATCCCATATTTACCCTTGTACTAACCCACTTGCCACAAGCCATGCTTTATGAGGTCCTCACAGACTCACAGAAGAAAAAGTGATACAGCCTATTAAAGAATGTCATGCTTCAGTTACATGCTTTTTTCTGTACTCACACTTCCTCCAAATGTCTCACAGAATCAAATCATTTTCAACCTGCCATGAAGTGGATACAAATCAACAGAACGGCATAAAGAGAAACCACAACAACAGATGAATAAACAAAACAAGACTTTCCATGTTCAACTTGACATCTTTATTAGTTGGTAGTTGTTTAGTTGTTTTTATTTTTTGCTTTCTGCGGAATATGTAAGGACCTGTTTCCACTGAAATATAAACCACTAAACAGAACTAAAGTGCTGAAAGGCATATGTGGAAAAGGAAAACATTACACAATCAAAAACAACCATATTTTGTGCATCTTACTAATTAATTAAATTTCAGTTCTAATTCAATGATTACATCCAACCTAGACATACAGGTTTTGCCTGTTAGAACATAGGGGAATCGTTTTAGCAATATATATTGCTGACTGAACTGACTGGCATCTATTTAGTGCAAATCTCATGGTCATTCCATGGAAAACTACAATGAACACAAGCTGCAGTACAAGATCTCATCATGCATCTTACTGAGATGTAATCTGATCTCCATGTACTGTTCAGAGGAATTCAAAGTCTTTGTCCAGCTCTTTGAAATTAAAATATTAAGTCACAAATAATGATTCCTATGAACATTAAACATATGTAACAAATGTGTCTTTAATAACAGGAACATTGAAAGGAGAAACAGTAACTTCCATAAACTGTAAGAAACAGGTGAACTGGGCTTGGCAAGAGTAGAGGTTAAGAAAGGTCTGCTTGTGTGTGCACATGTGTGCATGCATACCAGCTTGTTCAATATTATTTTTCATTTTTATCACATACTGAAAGTTGCCTAGGTGCTCTGCTACATCAGTCACCATTCCAGAGGCCTTGATCCTGAAAGAACATGCAGGAATGGATGTTGGCAGATTCCATGTGCTGAATGTACACATAGAATTAACAGATACAGAATATATCCTCCTACAAGAGAGGTTTATTGGTAGCTACAAATACATAAAACAGTTTAGTCAAAGTGTTTCCAAAAATGATCTTATAGCAACTTTAATGATAAAGCATACCAGACTTCACAAGTATTTTTGTTGCATAATTATCTCTGACTCACCCACTAGAGGGCACAACATCCCTATTTAGTCATTTAGTGGTAGTGAATGGCCTGGGCCAATTAAAATTAGACTAACCTTAGCCTTCTATGTTTTATTAAATTATCCTCTCTTCATTATGTTACACCTACATGATTCAATTATTTCTCCAATTCCCACAATGCCTTAGACTCAACCGTCACACTAATCCTTTAAGGTAGAAGTTCTCCTATTGATTGGTTGTCAGCCTTAGTCAGCTTTATGATTGTATAAGAGACATTAAATTTAAATTATTCAATTGTTTAGTTATTGCAATTAATTTGTTTAAAAAATGTTACAATGGCGTAATAGTCAGCAAATATATCTATGTGTAAGGATATAGGCATGCAAATTTTGATACAAGGTTTCTTATTTATGCATTTTTGATGATGATTATACTACTGCAGCACTGTGTGATTCTAATTAGACTACTGAAGTGCTCTGTGATGCTAATTAGACTACTGAAGTGCTGTGTGATGCCAGCTAGACTACTGCAGTTCTGTTTGATACCAGTTAGACTACTGCAGCACTGTGTGATGCTGATTAGGCTAATACAGTGCTGTGCGATGTTGATTAGACTGCTGCAGTGTTGTTCTTTATGGGCTTCCTGTCTGTAGGTTAAAGAAGCTGCAGAACATTCAGAAAATGGCTGCTGGAGTTCTTACACACACCAGCTTAAGGGAACATATAACTACTACACTCAAACATTTACACTGGGTTCCTGTTCGTGGCTGTGTGCAGTACAAAATCCTTCTCTTGGTTTTTGCCCTCATGGTCTGACCTGTCCATCCCTTTCTGGTGTTCCTCATATGTCTTTTCCTTCACTCTGTCTCCATCCCTCTGACACTCATCTGCTCTCTGTCCCTCACATCACACTCTGCACTATTGGCGTTTCTGGAGCTGCAGACCCAAGGCTTCTTCCTCCAGCTGCTCATTTACAAGAATTTCATAACTCATCTCTTTGTCTGAGATCATTTCAACCTTTAATTGGTTACTATAGTATGCACTTGCATCAATGTTATGTCTATTTTTTAACCAGTTTTACTCCATCCTGTTATCTTATTTATATATTTGAATCTTCTTTATATTTTATTTGACCTTTTTTATATTGTATGAACTTGTAAAGTGTCATTGGGTAACAAGAAATGCCCGTAATTTCTTAATTAGAATAAAATTCTTCTTCTTCTTCTTCTTCTTCTTCTTCTTCTTCTTCTTCTTCTTCTTCTTCTTCTTCTTCTTCTTCTTATTATTATTATTATTATTATTATTATCAAAAATTGTATTGATCATCCTTTCAAAGGTTGCTGGTGTTACTTTTGGGCTATTATTATCAAATTTAGAATGGTGCGTTTTGCCTGGAATTAGTTTCTTTTGTATTGAGCAACCTAATGGAAAAAGTTGTTCTTGAGCATATAATCTACTATTTTTCACTTAATGAATCGTTGATTTCAAGCATGCCTATAAAGCAGATCATTCTACGTGCACAGCACTGACAAAAATGATCGACAAGATATTTTTACAAGAAAATGATGGTCGGAATCGTATTACTTGACTTTACTGTGGCATTTGTTATTAACAAAACAAAGTATATATGGGTTTAGTCTATGGTAAAACAGCAGTTTCTCCTCCCCTAGATGCTTTCATTGTGGTGTTTCCCAGGGGAGCTGTCAGGAAAGAGCTGTCTAAGCTCTGGTTAGCTGAGAATGAATCTGCAAGCCTCACACTGCCCTGTCAGTAAGGAGAGCGAGCATGCCTCTCTCATGCCTCAGAGCTCAGGAGAGGCTGGCCTGCGGTCTAATGGGCGTCTTTAGGAATATCTGTGATAGTAAACACAATATAAATTATGCGAGAGCTCAACATAGTCACACTGCCAGGCAGGTTAGTTAAACCAAAACCCAAAACAGGTGCAGCGTGCAGATCTGTATTGTCTTGTTCACCACAGTATGGAACAAGTTACCAACTATGATCATGGGAGTACACAGTTTTGTTGGTGGAGCCCAGGAAGAGCAGCTGCTACCTCAGCTAATGGGGATCCAAATAAAGACACGAAAAACAAAGACATTTCAGTAGTTATAGGAAGTAAAGCTGTTCTGTAGAATTCAGAATTACAACTCAGATTGCATATGTTTGCAGGACAAAGTTATATTGTTTTGCTGACAAATATGAAAGGATGATATCAAAGTTGTTGTTTTGGAGCAGAACAGCATCTAGTCTGGTAGGCTACTACTTCAACTACTCACTTCTTCAAGAGGTATCCACAGTACTTCAGGTACAAACCGTTCTATTCTATCCTCTACAGATTTCTGTGAGTTTATGTTTGCATAATATGAATTTCTGTTTACATTCATCAACTTTTTTTATGAAATATACTGTATAGTGAATTTGCTGAAGTCTACACCATAATGAAGTTTATGAAAAACAATGTTTATGAAAAAAAAGCATTTAAATGCTCATCAATCAAAGAGTATTAATTTTGTAAAATTGTTGGGTAGTTAAAATAGTTTTATTTTCTGCTTTCTACTAATTTTACTTCACTTGTTGTGAAGGAAAAAAAAAACTACTAAGCAACCACATGTAACTTATGATGTGTTCTAATCTGAAATTGTTTAGTGGATGAAACACTGCAGGTGCTGTTGTTGTTAGTGCTAACTGCTTTATAGTACAGAAATAATAAATGCTGAATCTCCTGATTGCCTTATTATCGCAAAGTTTCTGCCTTACTCTATTTTAGGGAAAACAATGGCGCTGTTAAAGCTCAACCAAGCTACTAAGAGTTTCACCAAAGCACAGGATTACAGAAATGACATCATGCTGCTGATGCAGCCCTATGCTAACTGGGAGCAGTATCTATTGCCGGCACCCGTCTCCATCGATTTACTGGCTCAGCTGGTACGCATTTCTGCTGCAGATGACTTCTCCATCAATAAAAATCCACCAAAAGATGGGTTCAAATTCATCAGATACCCCAATTCTTTTAGGGCCTGCCTCTTTCAAGTATGTAATGGTTGCTGGCAAGCCTTTAATGTTGCTCACAAGAACATGGACCAAATTCGTATGTACACCGGACAGGTTCCAGAGTACATCAAAAACTCAGTTGGGCTCATAATACAGGAGGATGATGGTCTTGTCCAAGCCTTCTTACCAGCTGAGCTTCAGAACATTGCGCACATATCATCAGACTGCTTAAACCTGGCCATCATGACTGAGAAACAATTCTCAGATATCATCAAGCTGATGCAAGAACTGGTGGAGGCTTTGGTGAATGCAAGACAGAGTCATGATGAGGAGATGGAAGAAATCAAGAAAAACATTGAGATAGCAAAGATTAAACGGGCTGAAGCTAAGGAGGCAAGCGACAGGGCCGAGGCTGCTTTCAATCTGGCTAATGAAAGATTAGCTGAGGACAGAAGGGCCTACCAGCAAGCAATGAAAGATTTGCCAAGTGGATGGGGCCTTTTTGGCCTGAAGCTAATATCAAGTATGTCAGAGCAAGCAATATCAATAGCCTGTGCATTTGCAACAGAATTTCTTCCAGGACAAATTATCCAAACCTATCTCCAGCGGACACTATTACACCAAAAGCCATAACACATGTGATCAAAAACTGAAAAGGCACTCCTGAAAGCCACAGAAACATGGCCACTGGAATGAAGAGTAACGTGGATGAAATGTTAGCAACAAGTAACATATTTTCTAAATCTATAACATTTCTACTAGTGGTTGAGAAAATGGAAGAACTTTGCAAAGGTAAGGAAATAAATTGGCCTGAGGTGTATGATCAGGAGAAGCAAACGGTAAAGTCTGATTACTTGGTGGGACTATTTCAGCAAGTCAGCAGAGATATACAGCAAGAAGCTGAATGCCCGATTAAATCCGAGGCACTAGGCATCTGTGACAAGGGTATCTCCACTTTAACAGAGCTAGGTAAATATGCTCCAGAGGGGAAATGTGATGATGCCAAAACAGAGGAGCTTATTAAAGCCATTGACGAACTGAATGTAAGGGCCATGGCCTTTTATTCCAAAAGCAAGTCTTTTACAAATCAGCCATCTTTCTTGACAGCACCCCCCGAGTCAAGTCAACAGCAAATCTATGACTCAGCAAATACAGATGTGGTCCAGATGCACTTAAGACAATCTCATCTACGTCTACAAATGGCTGAAACCCAGCTAAAAATTGCAAATGAACGGAACGAGAAGACTATGGACAACTTGGATCAGAAGAAAAAAGCTCTTGCTGAAATTGTGAGTGAGCTGAAACATTATAATCTCAAGGAGATCGACTTCAACAAGAGAATTGTGGTGCTAGCGAAAGGCCTGGAAATCATGGGGCAGGTGAAAGAACAGTGGGAGAAACTGGTGCACTTCTTTCAGATCATTTCAAACATTGTTAAGACCACTCTTAGTGAAAATCTTAAACATTTTAAGCAGACTGTTGAAATAGCTGTAGAGAACAACTACACCTACAGCATGTTTGTCAAAGACAAAATCTACACTAATGCTCTGAATGCTTCTGCCTACGCCTATTTGGTTAACATGATGTCTACCACTTACACTGAGGTGTCTGTCCAGTACCTGATGAACAATGTCAGTACTCTGGGAAGACTGATGACCATGGATCCAAACTCACCTCAGTTCCTTGCAGAGATTGACAAGTTAGGGAAGGAATGCGAATCTGCCCAAAATGGTATCAACAGCCTTGCAGCAAGAAACAGGAAGGAGTTTTACAACAGATGCGAGGAAAGAATAACTCAAATCAAGACAATCCTTACCCCAGCACTGGCCCCACTGAGTGAAAAGGACAATCTCAATCTGAAGAAGGCAATAGATGCAATGAAGGAACCAATTCAGAAGGTGGAGGAAGACAAACCAGCAACTGAGATGAAGGCTATAACTGAGGATGATGCTGACCAATATGCATAACTTCATAATAGTGCATTTAATAGTGCATTTTCCTATACTTTTCTTTTTTCTGTCATTTTAATGTAGTATGTATACAGTATTACATTTGACAAAAACATGATTAGAAGGTTTGACCTAATTCCTGTCTGTTAATTTATTCTGAATAATCAATTTTGTTCTTTTGATTAAATTACTGCAGCATCATACTGTCTCGTATTGTTTTTCTTTGTGATTCAAAGAACTTTAAAATCCAAGAGGTAATATGTATGCCAAACAAACAAACAAAAAAACATTTCAGATTGCAGAGTAGCTATTACTAATTATTAGCTATTGCTCATCTCTTTTTCAGTAGAAAAAAGAAATTGGAGTTTAGATTTACTAAAGTGTAATGAGTGAACTAAAGCCATTAGATTTGAGTAAACTCACAATTCTTCACACATTAATTGTGTTGCACATTGAGTGTGAGTGCAGTGTGGTGAACAGAGGAATACAGGCTCAGTAAAGGAAGTAGCAGTTCTTAGCAGCTAGGGTGGTACTGATGGGCCCAACATCTTAGTAAAAACAAAGTCTGACACTTTACACAAAAAAGAAATCACAGACACTATGATTTCATTATTTCAAAACATTAGCTATAATGAATCATTTTAGTGAATTATTATGATTATTATGGCCCTAACCACACAACTAAGAGAATAAAGGACTGGCTTCAGGACAACTCTGTGAATGTTCTTGAGTGGCCTAGCCAGAGCCCAGACTTGAACCCAACTGAACATCTCTGGAGAGATCTGAAAATGGCTGTACCCCGGCGCGCCCCATCCAACCTGATGGAGCTTGAGAGGTTCTACAAAGAAGAATGGGAGAAACTGCCCAAAAATATGTGTGCCAAGCTTGTAGCATCATACTCAAAAAGATTTGAGGCTGTAATTGCTGCCCAAGGTGCTTCAACCAAGTATTGAGCAAAGGCTATGAATACTTATGTACATGTGATTTTTGGTTTTTTTATTTTTAATAAAGTTGCAAAAACTCCAAACAAAGATTTTTTCACTTTGTCATAATGGGGTATTGTGTGTAGGAGTTTGAGGGGAATTTTTTTTTTTTTAATCCAATTTGGAATAAGGCTGTAACATAACATAAAATGTGGAAAAAGTGAAGCGCTGTGTGTGTGTATATATATAAATATTTGTCATTTCACTTTTCTTGGGGATTAATTAGTCCAGAGGCCTATAAGAGCTTGTCAAGGAAAAAACGTGTGTATGGGTGCATGCATGTATATGTATATGTATATTAGGAACCAAGCATTAAACCATTAAGCTGCAATAAAACTGAGACACAATTGTCTTGGAGAAAAGAAAAACCATGTTCAGTTAGCACAGGCTGTATCAAAAGCCATAGAACCAGAGGACATTAAAATCATAATTCTCACCTTGCATAATCTCTCATGATTCAACTGTATATGTAAACAGATATGCATTGGTGTGTTGTAAGGTGTTCTGCCATTATCTGATGATATGTTTGCAGAAAGTGTGTTACATCTCTAGAGAGACAATTGCCTCCTGGCCTCTTTTTGGTGGAGAATGGAAAAAGATACACATATACACAGACCCGCGCACGCATGCACACACACACACGCACGCAGCATTAGTTTAGCTGCAGATGCAGTTACTGCATCAACACTTCTAACGTGACTGCCATGTGGCCTCTGCAAGTCCAACCCTCATCAACATGTGCTTCATGTATCTGGATCTCTTTTTATCTCATTCTTATTTTTTATGTCATTCTTTCTCTTTCTCTCTTATCCCTATAGGCTCTATTTGCTTTCTGCTAGCAAACAAGAGGTTAAAAAGACTATTTCCCTTTGTTTGTTTTATCATTTTTATTTTCATTGCAAAATCTGATGTGTGTGTAGTCTTAAATAGCGTCTCATATGGAAGGTAAACACATACTTTCAGAGTTAGACTGATTTGACTGAAACACTAATCAATATCTTAACATTGTTTAACTGCAAAAGTGTATAAATGGTTTTGATAACCACTGAAAAGATATGGAATGATGAAATGTATGTAGGGCCATTCTAATGTACTACTGACCAATCATTCTCTGCCTCAGGAAGTGTCCTTAATCTCTTATCCAACTCTCTGAGAAAAGGAGAGCGATAGAGAGAAACAGACAAAGAAATATGTAAATGTGCAAAGTAAATGTGTGTATCTTGCTTATGGTCAAAGAAAGAAATCTAATAATTCTGTACTAGACAAATGTGTGACAGATTTACTTCGAGAAGTAAAATAGTTTGAGGAGTTCAGAGTTTTAATAGTGTTGCAGAAGAACAACAAAAACATTGCCTGAATTTCAGAATCCCAGAAAACAGGCACAGAAAATTTGAGAGCAGACTGCTAAATTCAACTAAACAATCCAAAAGAGCAGGGGGAGCAGTGCCAGTACCAGACAGCGATGGCGCAGGTCGGGACACTCTCTATGATGCTGTTGCAGACCAGATCAGGATGACGGACATGCTGTCCTTCTTCAGTCTCCTCAGGAAGCAGAGCTTTCTTCACTAAGGAAAAAGTGCTCAGGGACCATGAGAGATTGTTTGTGATTTTAAGAGAGTGTATGTTCTCACTCTTCACTGTATGTATTGGGGTGTGAGGCATTTGCATCCTTCTGTAGTCCATAGTCATCTCTTTTGTCTTTTTGACAACCAGAGAAAGGCATGTCTGGAGAGACTGTGACAAAGGCTTTGACTTCTTTAATTATTTCTGTATTGTTTTTCATGGTATAAATAAAATGTAAAAAGGCAAATCTAAAGCAAACATATGAATCTAATTAATCTAATTAAGGCTAAAGTGAAAACAAAGCAAGCCCACAATAGGTTATTCTATTCTGTGTGATGACAATGGAATTGTCAACAAAACCAAAACTGTGATGTCATAATATCACTGACCATTGTCATAATAGCTATTCTTATAATCTGCTTGACAAAGGTAAAATTGGTCAGTCTGTTGACAGAAATGGGAGGTTGCAGCAGCAAAATGCAGTTCTGCTGCTCTCACAGAAGATCTTCGAAGAAGAAGAAAACGAAGATTTTGTTGGACAGGAACACACAAAAAGCAATGAGTAGATTGCAACAAGAACTACCTGACAGAGTAGATACGAAGGAAATTAGAAAACGACACTGTGTTAAAATTGGAAAATTTGAGGAGGAATGTAGTGGGAAGGAGTTGGAGGAGAAGCAGAAGGAGACAAAAAATGAACAGAGTGAAAGATGGCACCTGAAGAGTGAAAGAGAGGATCTAGAGAGTGAAAGACAACACCTGAAGGGTGAAAGAGAGAATCTTGAGAGTGAAAGACAACACCTGAAGAGTGAAAGAGAGGATCTAGAGCGTGAAAGACAACACCTGAAGAGTGAAAGAGAGGCTCTAGAGAGAGAAAGACAACACCTGAAGGGTGAAAGAGAGAATCTTGAGAGTGAAAGACAACACCTGAAGAGTGAAAGAGAGGATCTAGAGCGTGAAAGACAACACCTGAAGAGTGAAAGAGAGGCTCTGGAGAGAGAAAGACAACACCTGAAGGGTGAAAGAGAGAATCTTGAGAGTGAAAGACAACACCTGAAGAGTGAAAGAGAGGCTCTAGAGAGTGAAAACCAAAACCCAAAGTGTGAAAGAAAGAACCTGAAGACGTTATGGGACAAAGTAGTGGGGAAGAAAACTAAGCAGCAGCGCATGGGGAGAGCCATGGCTGGGGAAGCTTTGTACTGCTCAAAGGGACCACACACTTCCCAAGGAGGACCAGCTAAAGAAATCGGTACTATGCAGAAAGGTTTCCCGAGCACATAAAAAGGCTATGATTACCAACTGGCCAAAGAGACAGACGCTGTGCTTGACTACATCAGAACTATGTTTATAACCAGTCAATATGAACTTCTACCAATCCATCCAAAACCTGATAAAGGAGACCTGAATGACGATACTACTGGAACTACAAAATTACTGGGACTACTACTATTTAGCATTCTGAAAAAATAAAAATGAAAAAGTCCTCATGTTCTTTAAAAAAAATAAATCAATAAAATGTAAAAAGCTCAAAAAGCTTTTTTAAACATTGGCAACTGTGTATTTGATTTACCTCGGAATGGGTGCAGCTGGTTCATGGCGCATGTGTTCGAGCTTTAGCCTCTGTATTTGGCATTTCAGTGCATCGAGCAGTTGAAACTATAGCAAGCAAAGGCAAAAGGAGCTGTGCGGTCGATGTTTGTGCAAGTGGTCTTCCACATAGTCCCATGCTGTGCTGGGTTTAGGGTGTGTTTGCAGGGAGAGCCCAGCGCTTACAGGCTAAGAGGATTACAGTGGAGCATTGCAGGGACTGTCAGAATACAGAGCGCGCGCGCGCGTGTGTGTGTGTGTGTGTGTTTTCTCTACACATTTGGAAGAGAGAAAACAGAGCTGTGATGTAGTTGATAAAATTGCAGGCCTGGCACAGGCTCTGCTCAGAATGGTGAGAGAGCACTGGAGGAGTTTGGGAGTTTATTAATAGCGTTTAGCTCACTACAGAAGGAGTAGATCAGGGCTTTGCTGGGAAGGATGATGATAGGGTTTGATCACACCATTTAGCACAACATTGTCATGTCCATGCTGTGCATGGTTCTAAAGAAAAGGATCTATGTTATTCAATCCAATAAATTTCAAATTCAAATTTTCTGTTTCTCATGAATGAATGTGGACTATAGGATGGGGGGTGTCAACTGTTTGTGTGTGTGCGCGTGTGATTTAGACGGTTGAGAGAGTTGAGAGATAATTTCATGACAACGAACCAATTAAAATCAAAATTATTCACACTGTGTTGACAAGAGACACACACACAAACACACACACACAAAGAGAGAGAGAGAGAAACAAAAAGAATCACAATCAGGGCTCACCAGATCTCTCAGAGTCTCTCTGACAGGCCCTAATCCACTCCGCCAATTGAAAAACAAAAAGTAGCAGAGAGAATAGCAGTGTGGCAGTATATGAATGTGCCCCCAACAAATATATAATTCACACACACACACACACACACACACATCTTTCACACTTACACATCCATACTCACATGTACACATGTATACACCATTGAACTACACACATCTATATTCACATGCACAAACAAACACCCCACACAAATGTTTGGTCTTTGTGCAAATTCACTTGGAGGTAGGCCAACATTCTAGATATAAAATATGTGACAATAAACATAGCCTCAGTACGTTTCATTTCATGCATTTACATCTTGATCCACACAAACACTTTCACACTCCTTTGCCTCACACTCACAAACACAAGAAACACTCGGGTGGCCTTCGGTAGCAGGAGGGATGTCAGTGCACAAAACACTGGCTTGAAATGTTTTTAACCCCCATTTCAATGAAGACCATCATACCTTGCAAGGTATAGCATTCTTTCACTCTCCTGGACAACCTCAGGCTGTTCCTGGAACCAGCAAAGCCAGTGGTTTTGGCCTCTGTCTGAAGCACAAAGGGGGTATGCAGGAGGCGTAGCGGAGCATGTCAGGAGGGTGGGCAGAGCCCTCTCCCAGCAGTGGCAGAGGAGAAAGGGCACATGGAGCACAGTGGCTACGGTTGACACCTGCAGGAGGCGACATGTGGGCAGGGCCAGTATGAGCCCACTTGGACCCATCTGCCACCACAGAAAACTCACCTGCTGTGTGTGTGTGTGTGTGTGTAGATTTGTTGACATTGTTCATGAGTCAGTGAATCATGTTTTTGGTGGATATCATGTTTTCAGCTCACAAATATTATAAATAATAATACAGGTAATAAAACAGGGAAGAAAGTAGATGTTAGCCGGTGCAGCATTTACTTAATTCATTATTCATCTTTTATGTTAGTGTGTAACTCTCATATTGTAGTCTCCTGAAAGACAGACAGAGGCAAATATAGGCAAAGATAGCATTCAACTGTTATTCAGGGATATCCCACCATTGGGAGTGGACGATTAGGGGTGCTGGAGTAGGAAGGTATTTGTAGTACATTCCTGTTGTAGGCCTTCCTATAGTGTTTAACTGATTTCCATAACTGAAATACATTATAATGTTTAAAAGTTTAGAAACGTGAGCATAATACTCCAGAAGATGTAGCGTCCTGGTGTGTGAATGAGTAGTAATCTTTCTGAAACAATAAGTTTGATTTAATTCTCGTTTTCATTTCCTTGTGGATTGTATTATTTTATTTGAAACATTTGACTCAAAATAAAGAAATAGTGCAAAAATGTGAAAAGGCACTACAGGATGCATCTTGAATAAACGAAAACCTCGACCAGATGTTGTAAACTTAGAACAGTAATTATGTTCTAAGAATGTTGATAAAAAAGAACAGGAATTTACAATATATACATTTGCCTGCATAGTATCCCAAGTGTTCCATCGACTGCACTCTTCTGGATGAGGATCTCGGATGTTGTTCCTGGGATCTGCTGGAGCCACTCTCCCAGTTTGATGGTCATCGTCCCTAAACCCCTGGTGCCCTGATTGCTACCAGAGCCAGTGTTTCCTCTTCTTTTAGCGTCTCATGTTCCTTGTTGCTGATGTTGCTATCTCTTGCGATTGCTACATCCATCACTATGACTCTTTTCTGCTGTTTATCCATCACTATTATGTCTGGTGGTTTAGCTATTACCATCTTTTAAACAATTTTCTGGTATACGATGTCTTATCAAAGATAACCCATCCACACTCTAAGAGCATCCACACCATCATCAATCAAATTCTTCGTCTGAGCAGCTGTCACTACTACACAGACATACACAGAGACAGAGCGAGAGAGAAGGATGAAAGTGAACACAGCAACAAATGAAAAGAACCAAACACCATCAATTCTTACCTACCTCAACCCTCTCAGTTTACAGAACAAGCAAATGTGAGAACTGTGACTCACCATTCCCCCCCACCACCTGGAGCTCAGGATACTTCTGTTTAATGTAGTTAATCATGCTGATCTGAAACACCGAGTTTCCCTGAGATGAGTCCTAAAACAATAGACACAGCCTTCAGACCAAATTCACTATGTCCAATCACAGTCCTGTGTTACACAGCCTCATAGCAAAAATAGTTTGTCATTTGATTCAGGCACCATACTCAGGATGGAGACTAATCCCACTCCCTTTAGGACCTTAAGACCTACCAGCACCACCACGTCCACTCCTGCCTGCACGAGCAGGTCCAGCCGGTACTTGTCATCCTCACGGGTAACGATGGCAGCGCCACACAGCAGCTGTTTGCGGGAGTCTTTAGAGGCCAGAGGGTAGTCTCTGTTCTTCTTCAGATCAGTGCGAGCAATTATAGCCACCAGCTCATCACTGTCGTTCACAATGGGCAGTTTACCTGCAATCAACAAGCGTCCCCATGACCGACCCGTTACTCAGAGAAGAAGTGGAGAAGTGAAAATAACCTTTCAAAGTCCTTTAGAAGCAGTTTCACTTCTCAAGCTGAAAAGATGAAGAATCAGACCTTTTTTTGCTGCACTGCAGGATGTCATTGGCCTCTTTGAGTGTAACACCTGCTGGTGCAACCACTAAATCTTCCCTCTTTGTCATTGTTCAAGTTCAAGTTCAAGTTCGGTTTATTCCTCACATACATAGTCATACACAGTATAACTCGCAGTGAAATGGTGGAGAGTGCTGTGTCCAAACTGAGGAAAGGAAACAGGGGTGCATAGAGAAAAATATATATATGCAAGATAAATATATATACTCTATGTATGTACAAAATATATTAACAATGTATGTACAATATATGTATATTATGATTATATACACAATGTACAATGTATATGGTTGGGTATATATGTACACAATCTACAGAATGTACAGTGCAGGTGTAATATGTAATATGGACAGTTTGCAAATACTGCTTCTTTAGGCTATTTAAGTCATTGTGATCCATGATCCACAAAACGAACAAAAACAGTCTCTTACTTGATTACTTGAAGACATGAATAGAAATCTATAGAGGCATTACTCATTATGTCATGACCCTGTTATCTATTAGAAACCCACAATTTATCTGAATTAATTATTCATAAATAAATTGTCAGCTTCATGTCCATTCAGATTTCAGTGGAGATCAGCAGGGGTCTATTACTGTGTATTATTATTCATAACACTGTGCCTGCAAACTGTGAGAACAGACACACACAGGTTATTTTCCAGTCCCTGAATGCTTTTGTGGCACTGCTTGACAGTTGATGGAGTGTTCCCTAAAAGAGCCACTGAGCATGATGGATTCGGTAGTAGGAGTTTAGTGAGCAGAGAGGACGAAGACTTACGAGTGCAGGCCATGAACACCCCCCTCCACCTGAGCAGACATGGTCCTCTTCTCAAACTTCAGCTCTCCAGAGTAGATCATAGAGCTACACTCAACATAGAAAACGGCATTACTCACAAGCATTCACTCACACACACCTTCCTCTCTTCCATTTTCTGCTGACCTTCCAAAGAACCCTTGATGCTATAAAAGATAAGAAAGACCATAAATAGAAATGTGTTTGTAGACAAAATATATCCTAGCATTTGAAAAACTGATGTTTTTCATTGTACATGAAAAGGGAAGTAGATTCATCTGAACCCACATCTTGTTTTTTCAGTAGATGAGTACTGCTGCTGAGCCTTCTTACAATGACAATGGTTTTATTTAAGCCCTATTCAGTAATTACACAACACTGAAAACATCACAGTAAAACAGCAGTATGACCAGCACTTAAGAGTAAATACCTGAGTGCTTTTCACTTGGCTTAGAAGATTTTAAAGCATGCATTAATGCTACATAAGACCATATTGGGGTATTTGAGAAAATCAACAGCAAAGCTAAAGGTCCAGAGATTATAAAGGTTACCTTGAAGGTGATACACATAATATGGGTTTTCCCAGAAACTAGTAAACCCAGCTGACATTTGCTAGACAGCAAACATTGGAGGTGTCTAGTGGACAGGAAATATCTACAATAAACCTTTTATATTTGTTTATCAGGGAGTGTGTATTCTCACAACAGTTTTGAGGAAAATTGCAAATAAATGAAAATCCAGGAAGTTGCAAACAAATTTGATTCTTTTCACTAAACAATGGTTTCTCAATTGCATGCATCTGCGTGCACAAGGAAAACAACTCCTAAATAGAAATAACATTATCACATTAAATGATTTAAGGTATATGATCACAGGAAACAAAAGAAAGTCTGATTGCCTTTAAACTAGGTTTGAATCCTTTAAGCAGACAACCTCAGAGCAATGGAAAACTGAGCCGAAAGCAAAAACTTTGGCCAAGTGTGAAAAGGCCATCCATAATTACCATAATAAATGTTATCTCACGGTGCACCCTTGTTGAAATGATGATCAAGTAGAAATGTGTTCATTTTCAATAGACTCCTTTTTTCCATTACACTAGCATAATGTCCTTAGTGGTTGCAGCCTATTCTGGTAACACCCTCATAGCAGGACAAACATTATAGAAGTATGGATAGGCTTGCTTGGTGAATGTTTGTCTGAAGGTGTGCACATATCTGTTGTTGAGAGGATCAAAGAAGGAGATCAGACCACTGTCCCAGTCCAGGAGCACTCTGATCTGCTGGAGGGTCTGCTTCATGGCAAGAGGCATCAGCCTCTCGTCTGACACTCCTATCCCATATTTACCCTTGTACTAACCCACTTGCCACAAGCCATGCTTTATGAGGTCCTCACAGACTCACAGAAGAAAAAGTGATACAGCCTATTAAAGAATGTCATGCTTCAGTTACATGCTTTTTTCTGTACTCACACTTCCTCCAAATGTCTCACAGAATCAAATCATTTTCAACCTGCCATGAAGTGGATACAAATCAACAGAACGGCATAAAGAGAAACCACAACAACAGATGAATAAACAAAACAAGACTTTCCATGTTCAACTTGACATCTTTATTAGTTGGTAGTTGTTTAGTTGTTTTTATTTTTTGCTTTCTGCGGAATATGTAAGGACCTGTTTCCACTGAAATATAAACCACTAAACAGAACTAAAGTGCTGAAAGGCATATGTGGAAAAGGAAAACATTACACAATCAAAAACAACCATATTTTGTGCATCTTACTAATTAATTAAATTTCAGTTCTAATTCAATGATTACATCCAACCTAGACATACAGGTTTTGCCTGTTAGAACATAGGGGAATCGTTTTAGCAATATATATTGCTGACTGAACTGACTGGCATCTATTTAGTGCAAATCTCATGGTCATTCCATGGAAAACTACAATGAACACAAGCTGCAGTACAAGATCTCATCATGCATCTTACTGAGATGTAATCTGATCTCCATGTACTGTTCAGAGGAATTCAAAGTCTTTGTCCAGCTCTTTGAAATTAAAATATTAAGTCACAAATAATGATTCCTATGAACATTAAACATATGTAACAAATGTGTCTTTAATAACAGGAACATTGAAAGGAGAAACAGTAACTTCCATAAACTGTAAGAAACAGGTGAACTGGGCTTGGCAAGAGTAGAGGTTAAGAAAGGTCTGCTTGTGTGTGCACATGTGTGCATGCATACCAGCTTGTTCAATATTATTTTTCATTTTTATCACATACTGAAAGTTGCCTAGGTGCTCTGCTACATCAGTCACCATTCCAGAGGCCTTGATCCTGAAAGAACATGCAGGAATGGATGTTGGCAGATTCCATGTGCTGAATGTACACATAGAATTAACAGATACAGAATATATCCTCCTACAAGAGAGGTTTATTGGTAGCTACAAATACATAAAACAGTTTAGTCAAAGTGTTTCCAAAAAAGATCTTATAGCAGCTTTAATGATAAAGCATACCAGACTTCACAAGTATTTTTGTTGCATAATTATCTCTGACTCACCCACTAGAGGGCACAACATCCCTATTTAGTCATTTAGTGGTAGTGAATGGCCTGGGCCAATTAAAATTAGACTAACCTTAGCCTTCTATGTTTTATTAAATTATCCTCTCTTCATTATGTTACACCTACATGATTCAATTATTTCTCCAATTCCCACAATGCCTTAGACTCAACCGTCACACTAATCCTTTAAGGTAGAAGTTCTCCTATTGATTGGTTGTCAGCCTTAGTCAGCTTTATGATTGTATAAGAGACATTAAATTTAAATTATTCAATTGTTTAGTTATTGCAATTAATTTGTTTAAAAAATGTTACAATGGCGTAATAGTCAGCAAATATATCTATGTGTAAGGATATAGGCATGCAAATTTTGATACAAGGTTTCTTATTTATGCATTTTTGATGATGATTATACTACTGCAGCACTGTGTGATGCTAATTAGACTACTGAAGTGCTCTGTGATGCTAATTAGACTACTGAAGTGCTGTGTGATGCCAGCTAGACTACTGCAGTTCTGTATGATACCAGTTAGACTACTGCAGCACTGTGTGATGCTGATTAGGCTAATACAGTGCTGTGCGATGTTGATTAGACTGCTGCAGTGTTGTTCTTTATGGGCTTCCTGTCTGTAGGTTAAAGAAGCTGCAGAACATTCAGAAAATGGCTGCTGGAGTTCTTACACACACCAGCTTAAGGGAACATATAACTACTACACTCAAACATTTACACTGGGTTCCTGTTCGTGGCTGTGTGCAGTACAAAATCCTTCTCTTGGTTTTTGCCCTCATGGTCTGACCTGTCCATCCCTTTCTGGTGTTCCTCATATGTCTTTTCCTTCACTCTGTCTCCATCCCTCTGACACTCATCTGCTCTCTGTCCCTCACATCACACTCTGCACTATTGGCGTTTCTGGAGCTGCAGACCCAAGGCTTCTTCCTCCAGCTGCTCATTTACAAGAATTTCATAACTCATCTCTTTGTCTGAGATCATTTCAACCTTTAATTGGTTACTATAGTATGCACTTGCATCAATGTTATGTCTATTTTTTAACCAGTTTTACTCCATCCTGTTATCTTATTTATATATTTGAATCTTCTTTATATTTTATTTGACCTTTTTTATATTGTATGAACTTGTAAAGTGTCATTGGGTAACAAGAAATGCCCGTAATTTCTTAATTAGAATAAAATTCTTCTTCTTCTTCTTCTTCTTCTTCTTCTTCTTCTTCTTCTTCTTCTTCTTCTTATTATTATTATTATTATTATTATTATTATTATTATTATCAAACATTGTATTGATCATCCTTTCAAAGGTTGCTGGTGTTACTTTTATTATCTATTTTTTATCAAATTTAGAATGGTGCGTTTTGCCTGGAATTAGTTTCTTTTGTATTGAGCAACCTAATGGAAAAAGTTGTTCTTGAGCATATAATCTACTATTTTTCACTTAATGAATCGTTGATTTCAAGCATGCCTATAAAGCAGATCATTCTACGTGCACAGCACTGACAAAAATGATCGACAAGATATTTTTACAAGAAAATGATGGTCGGAATCGTATTACTTGACTTTACTGTGGCATTTGTTATTAACAAAACAAAGTATATATGGGTTTAGTCTATGGTAAAACAGCAGTTTCTCCTCCCCTAGATGCTTTCATTGTGGTGTTTCCCAGGGGAGCTGTCAGGAAAGAGCTGTCTAAGCTCTGGTTAGCTGAGAATGAATCTGCAAGCCTCACACTGCCCTGTCAGTAAGGAGAGCGAGCATGCCTCTCTCATGCCTCAGAGCTCAGGAGAGGCTGGCCTGCGGTCTAATGGGCATCTTTAGGAATATCTGTGATAGTAAACACAATATAAATTATGCGAGAGCTCAACATAGTCACACTGCCAGGCAGGTTAGTTAAACCAAAACCCAAAACAGGTGCAGCGTGCAGATCTGTATTGTCTTGGTCACCACAGTATGGAACAAGTTACCAACTATGATCATGGGAGTACACAGTTTTGTTGGTGGAGCCCAGGAAGAGCAGCTGCTACCTCAGCTAATGGGGATCCAAATAAAGACACGAAAAACAAAGACATTTCAGTAGTTATAGGAAGTAAAGCTGTTCTGTAGAATTCAGAATTACAACTCAGATTGCATATGTTTGCAGGACAAAGTTATATTGTTTTGCTGACAAATATGAAAGGATGATATCAAAGTTGTTGTTTTGGAGCAGAACAGCATCTAGTCTGGTAGGCTACTACTTCAACTACTCACTTCTTCAAGAGGTATCCACAGTACTTCAGGTACAAACCGTTCTATTCTATCCTCTACAGATTTCTGTGAGTTTATGTTTGCATAATATGAATTTCTGTTTACATTCATCAACTTTTTTTATGAAATATACTGTATAGTGAATTTGCTGAAGTCTACACCATAATGAAGTTTATGAAAAACAATGTTTATGAAAAAAAAGCATTTAAATGCTCATCAATCAAAGAGTATTAATTTTGTAAAATTGTTGGGTAGTTAAAATAGTTTTATTTTCTGCTTTCTACTAATTTTACTTCACTTGTTGTGAAGGAAAAAAAAACTACTAAGCAACCACATGTAACTTATGATGTGTTCTAATCTGAAATTGTTTAGTGGATGAAACACTGCAGGTGCTGTTGTTGTTAGTGCTAACTGCTTTATAGTACAGAAATAATAAATGCTGAATCTCCTGATTGCCTTATTATCGCAAATTTTCTGCCTTACTCTATTTTAGGGAAAACAATGGCGCTGTTAAAGCTCAACCAAGCTACTAAGAGTTTCACCAAAGCACAGGATTACAGAAATGACATTATGCTGCTGATGCAGCCCTATGCTAACTGGGAGCAGTATCTATTGCCGGCACCCGTCTCCATCGATTTACTGGCTCAGCTGGTACGCATTTCTGCTGCAGATGACTTCTCCATCAATAAAAATCCACCAAAAGATGGGTTCAAATTCATCAGATACCCCAATTCTTTTAGGGCCTGCCTCTTTCAAGTATGTAATGGTTGCTGGCAAGCCTTTAATGTTGCTCACAAGAACATGGACCAAATTCGTATGTACACCGGACAGGTTCCAGAGTACATCAAAAACTCAGTTGGGCTCATAATACAGGAGGATGATGGTCTTGTCCAAGCCTTCTTACCAGCTGAGCTTCAGAACATTGCGCACATATCATCAGACTGCTTAAACCTGGCCATCATGACTGAGAAACAATTCTCAGATATCATCAAGCTGATGCAAGAACTGGTGGAGGCTTTGGTGAATGCAAGACAGAGTCATGATGAGGAGATGGAAGAAATCAAGAAAAACATTGAGATAGCAAAGATTAAACGGGCTGAAGCTAAGGAGGCAAGCGACAGGGCCGAGGCTGCTTTCAATCTGGCTAATGAAAGATTAGCTGAGGACAGAAGGGCCTACCAGCAAGCAATGAAAGATTTGCCAAGTGGATGGGGCCTTTTTGGCCTGAAGCTAATATCAAGTATGTCAGAGCAAGCAATATCAATAGCCTGTGCGTTTGCAACAGAATTTCTTCCAGGACAAATTATCCAAACCTATCTCCAAGCGGACACTATTACACCAAAAGCCATAACACATGTGATCAAAAACTGAAAAGGCACTCCTGAAAGCCACAGAAACATGGCCACTGGAATGAAGAGTAACGTGGATGAAATGTTGGCAACAAGTAACATATTTTCTAAATCTATAACATTTCTACTAGTGGTTGAGAAAATGGAAGAACTTTGCAAAGGTAAGGAAATAAATTGGCCTGAGGTGTATGATCAGGAGAAGCAAACGGTAAAGTCTGATTACTTGGTGGGACTATTTCAGCAAGTCAGCAGAGATATACAGCAAGAAGCTGAATGCCCGATTAAATCCGAGGCACTAGGCATCTGTGACAAGGGTATCTCCACTTTAACAGAGCTAGGTAAATATGCTCCAGAGGGGAAATGTGATGATGCCAAAACAGAGGAGCTTATTAAAGCCATTGACGAACTGAATGTAAGGGCCATGGCCTTTTATTCCAAAAGCAAGTCTTTTACAAATCAGCCATCTTTCTTGACAGCACCCCCCGAGTCAAGTCAACAGCAAATCTATGACTCAGCAAATACAGATGTGGTCCAGATGCACTTAAAACAATCTCATCTACGTCTACAAATGGCTGAAACCCAGCTAAAAATTGCAAATGAACGGAACGAGAAGACTATGGACAACTTGGATCAGAAGAAAAAAGCTCTTGCTGAAATTGTGAGTGAGCTGAAACATTATAATCTCAAGGAGATCGACTTCAACAAGAGAATTGTGGTGCTAGCGAAAGGCCTGGAAATCATGGGGCAGGTGAAAGAACAGTGGGAGAAACTGGTGCACTTCTTTCAGATCATTTCAGACATTGTTAAGACCACTCTTAGTGAAAATCTTAAACATTTTAAGCAGACTGTTGAAATAGCTGTAGAGAACAACTACACCTACAGCATGTTTGTCAAAGACAAAATCTACACTAATGCTCTGAATGCTTCTGCCTACGCCTATTTGGTTAACATGATGTCTACCACTTACACTGAGGTGTCTGTCCAGTATCTGATGAACAATGTCAGTACTCTGGGAAGACTGATGACCATGGATCCAAACTCACCTCAGTTCCTTGCAGAGATTGACAAGTTAGGGAAGGAATGCGAATCTGCCCAAAATGGTATCAACAGCCTTGCAGCAAGAAACAGGAAGGAGTTTTACAACAGATGCGAGGAAAGAATAACTCAAATCAAGACAATCCTTACCCCAGCACTGGCCCCACTGAGTGAAAAGGACAATCTCAATCTGAAGAAGGCAATAGATGCAATGAAGGAACCAATTCAGAAGGTGGAGGAAGACAAACCAGCAACTGAGATGAAGGCTATAACTGAGGATGATGCTGACCAATATGCATAACTTCATAATTGTGCATTTAATAGTGCATTTTCCTATACTTTTCTTTTCTTTTTTCTGTCATTTTAATGTAGTATGTATACAGTATTACATTTGACAAAAACATGATTAGAAGGTTTGACCTAATTCCTGTCTGTTAATTTATTCTGAATAATCAATTTTGTTCTTTTGATTAAATTACTGCAGCATCATACTGTCTCGTATTGTTTTTCTTTGTGATTCAAAGAACTTTAAAATCCAAGAGGTAATATGTATGCCAAACAAACAAACAAAAAAACATTTCAGATTGCAGAGTAGCTATTACTAATTATTAGCTATTGCTCATCTCTTTTTCAGTAGAAAAAAGAAATTGGAGTTTAGATTTACTAAAGTGTAATGAGTGAACTAAAGCCATTAGATTTGAGTAAACTCACAATTCTTCACACATTAATTGTGTTGCACATTGAGTGTGAGTGCAGTGTGGTGAACAGAGGAATACAGGCTCAGTAAAGGAAGTAGCAGTTCTTAGCAGCTAGGGTGGTACTGATGGGCCCAACATCTTAGTAAAAACAAAGTCTGACACTTTACACAAAAAAGAAATCACAGACACTATGATTTCATTATTTCAAAACATTAGCTATAATGAATCATTTTAGTGAATTATTATGATTATTATGGCCCTAACCACACAACTAAGAGAATAAAGGACTGGCTTCAGGACAACTCTGTGAATGTTCTTGAGTGGCCTAGCCAGAGCCCAGACTTGAACCCAACTGAACATCTCTGGAGAGATCTGAAAATGGCTGTACCCCGGCGCGCCCCATCCAACCTGATGGAGCTTGAGAGGTTCTACAAAGAAGAATGGGAGAAACTGCCCAAAAATATGTGTGCCAAGCTTGTAGCATCATACTCAAAAAGATTTGAGGCTGTAATTGCTGCCCAAGGTGCTTCAACCAAGTATTGAGCAAAGGCTATGAATACTTATGTACATGTGATTTTTGGTTTTTTTATTTTTAATAAAGTTGCAAAAACTCCAAACAAAGATTTTTTCACTTTGTCATAATGGGGTATTGTGTGTAGGAGTTTGAGGGGAATTTTTTTTTTTTTAATCCAATTTGGAATAAGGCTGTAACATAACATAAAATGTGGAAAAAGTGAAGCGCTGTGTGTGTGTATATATATAAATATTTGTCATTTCACTTTTCTTGGGGATTAATTAGTCCAGAGGCCTATAAGAGCTTGTCAAGGAAAAAACGTGTGTATGGGTGCATGCATGTATATGTATATGTATATTAGGAACCAAGCATTAAACCATTAAGCTGCAATAAAACTGAGACACAATTGTCTTGGAGAAAAGAAAAACCATGTTCAGTTAGCACAGGCTGTATCAAAAGCCATAGAACCAGAGGACATTAAAATCATAATTCTCACCTTGCATAATCTCTCATGATTCAACTGTATATGTAAACAGATATGCATTGGTGTGTTGTAAGGTGTTCTGCCATTATCTGATGATATGTTTGCAGAAAGTGTGTTACATCTCTAGAGAGACAATTGCCTCCTGGCCTCTTTTTGGTGGAGAATGGAAAAAGATACACATATACACAGACCCGCGCACGCATGCACACACACACACGCACGCAGCATTAGTTTAGCTGCAGATGCAGTTACTGCATCAACACTTCTAACGTGACTGCCATGTGGCCTCTGCAAGTCCAACCCTCATCAACATGTGCTTCATGTATCTGGATCTCTTTTTATCTCATTCTTATTTTTTATGTCATTCTTTCTCTTTCTCTCTTATCCCTATAGGCTCTATTTGCTTTCTGCTAGCAAACAAGAGGTTAAAAAGACTATTTCCCTTTGTTTGTTTTATCATTTTTATTTTCATTGCAAAATCTGATGTGTGTGTAGTCTTAAATAGCGTCTCATATGGAAGGTAAACACATACTTTCAGAGTTAGACTGATTTGACTGAAACACTAATCAATATCTTAACATTGTTTAACTGCAAAAGTGTATAAATGGTTTTGATAACCACTGAAAAGATATGGAATGATGAAATGTATGTAGGGCCATTCTAATGTACTACTGACCAATCATTCTCTGCCTCAGGAAGTGTCCTTAATCTCTTATCCAACTCTCTGAGAAAAGGAGAGCGATAGAGAGAAACAGACAAAGAAATATGTAAATGTGCAAAGTAAATGTGTGTATCTTGCTTATGGTCAAAGAAAGAAATCTAATAATTCTGTACTAGACAAATGTGTGACAGATTTACTTAGAGAAGTAAAATAGTTTGAGGAGTTCAGAGTTTTAATAGTGTTGCAGAAGAACAACAAAAACATTGCCTGAATTTCAGAATCCCAGAAAACAGGCACAGAAAATTTGAGAGCAGACTGCTAAATTCAACTAAACAATCCAAAAGAGCAGGGGGAGCAGTGCCAGTACCAGACAGCGATGGCGCAGGTCGGGACACTCTCTATGATGCTGTTGCAGACCAGATCAGGATGACGGACATGCTGTCCTTCTTCAGTCTCCTCAGGAAGCAGAGCTTTCTTCACTAAGGAAAAAGTGCTCAGGGACCATGAGAGATTGTTTGTGATTTTAAGAGAGTGTATGTTCTCACTCTTCACTGTATGTATTAGGGTGTGAGGCATTTGCATCCTTCTGTAGTCCACAATCATCTCTTTTGTCTTTTTGACAACCAGAGAAAGGCATGTCTGGAGAGACTGTGACAAAGGCTTTGACTTCTTTAATTATTTCTGTATTGTTTTTCATGGTATAAATAAAATGTAAAAAGGCAAATCTAAAGCAAACATATGAATCTAATTAATCTAATTAAGGCTAAAGTGAAAAGAAAGCAAGCCCACAATAGTTTATTCTATTCTATTCTATTCTGTGTGATGACAATGGAATTGTCAACAAAACCAAAACTGTGATGTCATAATATCACTGACCATTGTCGTAATAGCTATTCTTATAATCTGCTTGACAAAGGTAAAATTGGTCAGTCTGTTGACAGAAATGGGAGGTTGCAGCAGCAAAATGCAGTTCTGCTGCTCTCACAGAAGATCTTCGAAGAAGAAGAAAACGAAGATTTTGTTGGACAGGAACACACAAAAAGCAATGAGTAGATTGCAACAAGAACTACCTGACAGAGTAGATACGAAGGAAATTAGAAAACGACACTGTGTTAAAATTGGAAAATTTGAGGAGGAATGTAGTGGGAAGGAGTTGGAGGAGAAGCAGAAGGAGACAAAAAATGAACAGAGTGAAAGATGGCACCTGAAGAGTGAAAGAGAGGATCTAGAGAGTGAAAGACAACACCTGAAGGGTGAAAGAGAGAATCTTGAGAGTGAAAGACAACACCTGAAGAGTGAAAGAGAGGATCTAGAGCGTGAAAGACAACACCTGAAGAGTGAAAGAGAGGCTCTAGAGAGAGAAAGACAACACCTGAAGGGTGAAAGAGAGAATCTTGAGAGTGAAAGACAACACCTGAAGAGTGAAAGAGAGGATCTAGAGCGTGAAAGACAACACCTGAAGAGTGAAAGAGAGGCTCTGGAGAGAGAAAGACAACACCTGAAGGGTGAAAGAGAGAATCTTGAGAGTGAAAGACAACACCTGAAGAGTGAAAGAGAGGCTCTAGAGAGTGAAAACCAAAACCCAAAGTGTGAAAGAAAGAACCTGAAGACGTTATGGGACAAAGTAGTGGGGAAGAAAACTAAGCAGCAGCGCATGGGAAGAGCCATGGCTGGGGAAGCTTTGTACTGCTCAATGGGACCACACACTTCCAAAGGAGGACCAGCTAAAGAAATCGGTAGTATGCAGAAAGGTTTCCCGAGCACATAAAAAGGCTATGATTACCAACTGGCCAAAGAGACAGACGCTGTGCTTGACTACATCAGAACTATGTTTATAACCAGTCAATATGAACTTCTACCAATCCATCCAAAACCTGATAAAGGAGACCTGAATGACGATACTACTGGAACTACAAAATTACTGGCACTACTACTATTTAGCATTCTGAAAAAATAAAAATGAAAAAGTCCTCATGTTCTTTAAAAAAAAAATAAATCAATAAAATGTAAAAAGCTCAAAAAGCTTTTTTAAACAATGGCAACTGTGTATTTGATTTACCTCGGAATGGGTGCAGCTGGTTCATGGCGTATGTGTTCGAGCTTTAGCCTCTGTATTTGGCATTTCAGTGCATCGAGCAGTTGAAACTATAGCAAGCAAAGGCAAAAGGAGCTGTGCGGTCGATGTTTGTGCAAGTGGTCTTCCACATAGTCCCATGCTGTGCTGGGTTTAGGGTGTGTTTGCAGGGAGAGCCCAGCGCTTACAGGCTAAGAGGATTACAGTGGAGCATTGCAGGGACTGTCAGATTACAGAGCGCGCGCGCGCGTGTGTGTGTGTGTGTGTTTTCTCTACACATTTGGAAGAGAGAAAACAGAGCTGTGATGTAGATGATAAAATTGTCCATGCTGTGCATGGTTCTAAAGAAAAGGATCTTTGTTATTCAATCCAATAAATTTCAAATTCAAATTTTCTGTTGAATGTGGACTATAGGATGGGAGGTGTCAACTGTTTGTGTGTGTGCGCGTGTGATTTAGACAGTTGAGAGAGTTGAGAGATAATGTCATGACAACGAACCAATTAAAATCAAAATTATTCACACTGTGTTGACAAGAGACACACACACAAACACACACAGAGAGAGAGAGAGAGAGAGAGAGAGAGAGAAAGAAACAAAAATAATCACAATCAGGGCTCACCAGATCTCTCAGAGTCTCTCTGACAGGCCCTAATCCACTCCGCCAATTGAAAAACAGAAACTAGCAGAGAGAATAGCAGTGTGGCAGTATATGAATGTGCCCCCAACAAATATATAATTCACACACACACACACACACACACACACACACACACACACACACACACACACATCTTTCACACTTACACATCCATACTCACATGTACACATGTATACACCATTGAACTACACACATCTATATTCACATGCACAAACAAACACCCCACACAAATGTTTGGTCTTTGTGCAAATTCACTTGGAGGTAGGCCAACATTCTAGATATAAAATATGTGACAATAAACATAGCCTCAGTACGTTTCTTTTCATGCATTTACATCTTGATCCACACAAACACTTTCACACTCCTTTGCCTCACACTCACAAACACAAGAAACACTCGGGTGGCCTTCGGTAGCAGGAGGGATGTCAGTGCACAAAACACTGACTTGAAATGTTTTTAACCCCCATTTCAATGAAGACCATCATACCTTGCAAGGTATACCATTCTTTCACTCTCCTGGACAACCTCAGGCTGTTCCTGGAACCAGCAAAGCCAGTGGTTTTGGCCTCTATCTGAAGCACAAAGGGGGTATGCAGGAGGCGTAGCGGAGCATGTCAGGAGGGTGGGCAGAGCCCTCTCCCAGCAGTGGCAGAGGAGAAAGGGCACATGGAGCACAGTGGCTACGGTTGACACCTGCAGGAGGCGACATGTGGGCAGGGCCAGTATGAGCCCACTTGGACCCATCTGCCACCACAGAAAACTCACCTGCTGTGTGTGTGTGTGTGTGTGTGTGTGTGTGTGTGTGTGTGTGTGTGTGTGTGCGTGTGTGGGTGTAGATTTGTTGACATTGTTCATGAGTCAGTGAATCATGTTTTTGGTGGATATCATGTTTTCAGCTCACAAATATTATAAATAATAATACAGGTAATAAAACAGGGAAGAAAGTAGATGTTAGCCGGTGCAGCATTTACTTAATTCATTATTTATCTTTTATGTTAGTGTGTAACTCTCATATTGTAGTCTCCTGAAAGACAGACAGAGGCAAATATAGGCAAAGATAGCATTCAACTGTTATTCAGGGATATCCCACCATTGGGAGTGGACGATTAGGGGTGCTGGAGTAGGAAGGTATTTGTAGTACATTCCTGTTGTAGGCCTTCCTATACTGTTTAACTGATTTCCATAACTGAAATACATTATAATGTTTAAAAGTTTAGAAACGTGAGCATAATACTCCAGAAGATGTAGCGTCCTGGTGTGTGAATGAGTAGTAATCTTTCTGAAACAATAAGTTTGATTTAATTCTCGTTTTCATTTCCTTGTGGATTGTATTATTTTATTTGAAACATTTGACTCAAAATAAAGAAATAGTGCAAAAATGTGAAAAGGCACTACAGGATGCATCTTGAATAAACGAAAACCTCGACCAGATGTTGTAAACTTAGAACAGTAATTATGTTCTAAGAATGTTGATAAAAAAGAACAGGAATTTACAATATATACATTTGCCTGCATAGTATCCCAAGTGTTCCATCGACTGCACTCTTCTGGATGAGGATCTCGGATGTTGTTCCTGGGATCTGCTGGAGCCACTCTCCCAGTTTGATGGTCATCGTCCCTAAACCCCTGGTGCTCTGATTGCTACCAGAGCCAGTGTTTCCTCTTCTTTTAGCGTCTCATGTTCCTTGTTGCTGATGTTGCTATCTCTTGCGATTGCTACATCCGTCACTATGACTCTTTTCTGCTGTTTATCCATCACTATTATGTCTGGTGGTTTAGCTATTACCATCTTTTAAACAATTTTCTGGTATACGATGTCTTATCAAAGATAACCCATCCACACTCTAAGAGCATCCACACCATCACCAATCAAATTCTTCGTCTGAGCAGCTGTCACTACTACACAGACATACACAGAGACAGAGCGAGAGAGAAGAAGGATGAAAGTGAACACAGCAACAAATGAAAAGAACCAAACACCATCAATTCTTACCTACCTCAACCCTCTCAGTTTACAGAACAAGCAAATGTGAGAACTGTGACTCACCATTCCCCCCACCACCTGGAGCTCAGGATACTTCTGTTTAATGTAGTTAATCATGCTGATCTGAAACACTGAGTTTCCCTGAGATGAGTCCTAAAACAATAGACACAGCCTTCAGAAAAAATTCACTATGTCCAATCACAGTCCTGTGTTACACAGCCTCATAGCAAAAATAGTTTGTCATTTGATTCAGGCACCATACTCAGGATGGAGACTAATCCCACTCCCTTTAGGACCTTAAGACCTACCAGCACCACCACGTCCACTCCTGCCTGCACGAACAGGACCAGCCGGTACTTGTCATCCTCACGGGTACCGATGGCAGCGCCACACAGCAGCTGTTTGCGGGAGTCTTTAGAGGCCAGAGGGTAGTCTCTGTTCTTCTTCAGATCAGTGCGAGCAATTATAGCCACCAGCTCATCACTGTCGTTCACAATGGGCAGTTTACCTGCAATCAACAAGCGTCCCCACGACCGACCCGTTACTCAGAGAAGAAGTGGAGAAGTGAAATTAACCTTTCAAAGTCCTTTAGAAGCAGTTTCACTTCTCAAGCTGAAAAGATGAAGAATCAGACCTTTTTTTGCTGTACTGCAGAATGTCATTGGCCTCTTTGAGTGAAACACCTGCTGGTGCAACCACTAAATCTTCCCTCTTTGACATTGCCGGGCAAATATCACAATAAATCACAAAAAGATGTGAGTTTAAAGAATGTGATTTTACGCGCACACACACACACACACATATATATATACACATTTTTTATTTTTATATATATATATATATATATATTGCCCTCTTACACACTGACACAGAAATATCACAATTTCATGATAGTTCTATTCCACCTATATTTTTAAGCATTGTATGTCATATGTGATTCATTTGTGTTTTTAAAAACCTTTTGTATATTGTATGTACAATCAAAGATGAATCAGAAACCTCCTCCAACAGCCGGTCATAGTCCTTCTCTGAGAGGAAGTCAATGTCTCGTGACGTCACGATTCCCACAAGCTTGCTGCCCATCTTGCCGGTTTCGGTGACAGGGATTCCAGAGAAGCCGTGTCGCACCTTGGCCTCAAACACATCTCCGACCGTGTGCTATGGACTCATCACCACCGGATCCGCGATGAAGCCCTGCTCGAATTTCTGCCATGACACCATATATTGCTCTGCTGATGAGAGGCCTCAGGGAAGTTTGTGTGTAAATCTGCGTGTTCAACGTGTTGTTCATTATATTCCTATTAAGACAATTCACTGAAAGTTTGACACCTTAACTTTCCGGACTTCATTTGCTTGGAACTCTGGGGTGCAATTGTGATGGATGATCCCAATACCGCCCATGAGCTGTAATACAAAATCACAGAAAGCTAAATGGAAAAGCAACAGGACTTCATGGTTTTGAGTGTGTGGGGGATACTCACAGCCATAGCGATGGCCATGGAGGATTCAGTCACAGTATCCATGGGAGAGGAAATAAGCGGCGTCTTCAGGGTTATCTTCCGGGTCAGAGCAGAGGTCAGATCCTGAATGACAGACGCAAATGGTAACAGAAAGGAACCAATCTTCTACAGAACAATTATCTTTGTTTATGTTCATGCTTGTATTTTCATACAGACTATGCATTGCACAAAGATAAGAACAGTTTGGGGTGTTACTTTGGACAGCTTTCACATATGCACACATCTCTGTCCCATTATTAATTTGACTTCAAGTGACTTGAATGTGCTCATTCAAAGCACAAATATTGCTGTTTTTATAAGCAGGGCATCAGTTTAACCTCCCTGTGGTAAGACAGACAAAAACATCCTACGTTCTCTCCCACATTCCAGCACACACACACACACACAAAATGTAACACCAAATTTAAATAACACAATATATACTATCCCATATCCATTACACATGGGAATTTTGGTTCGCTCCTCCCTCACACTGTCATACACACACACACACACACACCCCTCAGCCTCTCTGCCTGTGACAACACACCCTATGCACCTGGGATGCCAACACCACCTATTTTGCACATCTTATTTGTACTCCTTCATCCCTCTCTTACACTATGCCACACTCCACCCTCTGTTGTAGTCGTGTTCGCACTACATGGCAACTGACTCAGCTCCTCCATCTCACTGAAGGTAGAGGAGACCGCCAGCTCCCTAATTAATTAGGAAGATCCCGCCCCCTTCACTAAATCATTACTAGATGTGCTGTATTTACTGAAACACACACACTGGTAAGCCCTTATGGGGCATGTCAGGAAACCTGCTGAGCTGTTTTGGTGCATTTTGCAAAAGAACTCACCACTTCATCTGAGGTAAAGTCAATGAAGCCAGGCAGGATCAGAAAATCACTGAATCAAAGACCACAGAACAAACAAACAAAGAAAAACAAGCCAAATAAAAAAATATATACCAATTAGTTCACTGAGACATACATGCTACACTCTCACATTCTCATATCAGTTAGTGCATCATATACCAAATGACCGTGGGGAGTTCCACACACCCATGCTGATAGAACGAGGAGACATGACTGATGATTGCTCCCATAGCCACCTGCGACTAGCAGAAGCTCGGACACTTTGTGTGCATACATGTGAGGTCAATTTCAACTTCAAACTTCATGTCCCAGTAGCATGAATTGAACATACCTGCTTGATTTGCAGAGTTGAGCGCATATTCTGGAGTATGGAATAAGTTAATCTACCTAAGAGTATGTTGTCCAATGATGTCGTGTTAATGTTCTTAAGCTGGCGTCATGTCACAGCCTATCCATTAAAGTGGCATTAATGTCCCACCACTGCTTGAGAGGACACGGGAGACAGAGAGGCAGCCAAAGGAAGCCTAACTGTAAACAAAATAGAGCAGCGTATGCGAACATCCGTGTGTGAGAGAGAGAGCATCCCAGCAGTACGACAATCATAAGGCCACAGTTGAGAGTGTCCTCTAGTGTGGGATCTAGTGCAGATAAAGCCTCCATTACAGAGATTAAAGATGGCGGCCTAGTGGGCAGAAATAGACAGAGACCTCTTCTCAGCTAGATAGTGCCTAGGGATACATCTTCACATCTTTGATAACATAATCAAAGAAAGCTCTTTGCACTGCCCTACTTGAAAAGCAGAACAAGAGAGGTCATGATCTCCAATTCTGTCTATAGAAATCTATAGAGGCATTACTCATTATGTCATGACCCTGTTATCTATTAGAAACCCACAATTTATCTGAATTAATTATTCATAAATAAATTGTCAGCTTCATGTTCATTCAGATTTCAGTGGAGATCAGCAGGGGTCTATTACTGTGTATTATTATTCATAACACTGTGCCTGCAAACTGTGTGAACAGACACACACAGGTTATTTTCCAGTCCCTGAGTGCTTTTGTGGCACTGCTTGACAGTTGGTGGAGTGTTCCCTAAAAGAGCCTCTGAGCATGATGGATTCGGTAGTAGGAGTTTAGTGAGCAGAGAGGACGAAGACTTACGAGTGCAGGCCATGAACACCCCCCTCCAACTGAGCAGACATGGTCCTCTTCTCAAACTTCAGATCTCCAGGGTACATCATAGAGCTACACTCAACATAGAAAACGACATTACACACAAGCATTCACTCACACACAGCTTCCTCTCTTCCATTTTCTGCTGAAATTCCAAAGAACCCTTGATGCTATAAAAGATAAGAAAGACCATAAATAGAAATGTGTTTGTAGACAAAATATATCCTAGCATTTGTTCTGATGTTTTTCAGTGTACATGAAAAGGGAAATAGAATCATCTTAACTCACATCTTGTTTTTTCGGTAGATGAGTACTGCTGTTGAGCCTTCTTACACTGACAATGGTTTTATTTAAGCCCTATTTAGTAATTACACAACACTGAAAACATCACAGTAAAACAGCAGTATGACCAGCACTTAAGAGTAAATACCTGAGTGCTTTTCACTTGGCTTAGAAGATTTTAAAGCATGCATTAATGCTACATAAGACCATATTGGGGTATTTGAGAAAATCAACAGCGAAGCTAAAGGTCCAGAGATTATAAAGGTTACCATGAGAGTGATGCACATAATATGGGTTTTCCAAGAAACTAGTAAACCCAGCTGACATTTGCTAGACAGCAAACATTGGAGGTGTCTAGTGGACAGGAAATATCTACAATAAACCTTTTATATTTGTTTATCAGGGAGTGTGTATTCTCACAACAGTTCTGAGGAAAATTGCAAATAAATGAAAATCCAGGAAGTTGCCAACAAATTTGATTCTTTTCACTAAACAATGGTTTCTCAATTGCATGCATCTGCGTGCACAAGGAAAACAACTCCTAAATAGAAATAGCATTATCACATTAAATGATTGAAGGTATATGATCACAGGAAACAAAAGAAAGTCTGATTACCTTTAAACTAGGTTTAAATCCTTCAAGCAGACAACCTCAGAGCAATGGAAAACTGAGCCAAAAGCAAAAACTTTGGCCAAGTGGGAAAAGGCCATCCATAATTACAATTTTTTTCATTACACTAGCATAATGTTCTTAGTGGTTGCAGCCTATTCTGGTAACACCCTCATAGTTTTAGCAGGACAAACATTATAGAAGTATGGATAGACTTGCTTGGTGAATGTTTGTCTGAAAGTGTGCACGTATCTGTTGTTGAGAGGATCAAAGAAGGAGATCAGACCACTGTCCCAGTCCAGGAGCACTCTGATCTGCTGGAGAGTCTGCTTCATGGCAAGAGGCATCAGCCTCTCGTCTGACACTCCTATCCCATATTTACCCTTGTACTAACCCACTTGCCACAAGCCATGCTTTATGAGGTCCTCACAGACTCACAGAAAAAAAAGTGATACAGCCTATTAAAGAACGTCACATTTAAGTTACACGCTTTTTTTCTGTACTCGCACTTCCTCCAAATGTCTCATAGAATCAAATCATTTTCAACTTGCCATGAAGTGGATACAAATCAACAGAACGGCATAAAGAGAAACCACAACAACAAATGAATAAACAAAACAAGACTTTCCATGTTCAAATTGACATCTTTATTAGTTGGTAGTTGTTTAGTTGTTTTTATTTTTTGCTTTCTGCGGAATATGTAAGCACCTGTTTCCACTGAAATATAAACCACTAAACAGAACTAAAGTGCTAAAAGACATATGTGGAAAAGGAAAACATTACACAATCAAAAACAACCATATTTTGTGCATCTTAATAATTAATTAAATTTCAGTTCTAATTCAATGATTACATCCAACACATTCAATGATTACATCCAACCAAGACATACAGGTTTTGCCTGTTAGAACACAGGGGAATCTTTTTAGCAATATATATTGCTGACTGAACTGACTGGCATCTATTTAGTGCAAATATCATGGTCATTCCATAGAAAACTACAATAAACACAAGCTGCAGTACAAGATCTCATCATGCATCTTACTGAGATGTAATCTGATCTCCATGTACTGTTCAGAGGAACTCAAAGTCTTTGTCCAGCTCTTTGAAATTAAAATATTAAGTCACAAATAATGATTCCTATGAACATTAAACATATGTAACAAATGTGTCTTTTATTTGAATATATAGTGTTCTAGAGTTAAGGCACTCTCAGTAGAAGTATTCTCTCATAATGAATGAGACTACTGTTTGCGAAGGCAGGAAAGCCTCTCTCAGTGAGCTTGAAGGTGAATATGTGGACATGTGTATGACATAGAAGCCCATGCTCTGTGTCAGGCCTGTATTGCTATGACCCTCTGTGGAGGCTCTACTTCACAATGAAGGGGATTAGCGCTTTTGCCCAGTACCCACTGGAGAAGGTCCTCTCCAAGAGCAGCTCCCTTCTCTGGGCTCCACACCCACACATACACACACACACACACACACACACACGCACAGGGCCCACATCACACATGCACATATACACCAGTGACCCAGCAGAGTCCCTGATTGAAAGCCCACAAAGCCCAGAAGAAGCTTATAGGAGCAAAAGCTTCTAAGTAAGCAGGAAGAAGCTGCTGAATAGGACAAACACCACCTCTGCTCAGCATATCTGATTGGGGGAAATTTGTGTGAGTTCCTCAGAAGCAACATTTAAAAAAAATAACAGGCACATTGAAAGGAGAAACAGTAATTTCCATAAACTGTAAGAAACAGGTAAACTGGGGTTGGCAAGAGAAGAGGTTAAGAAAGGTCTGCTTGTGTGTGCACATGTGTGCATGCATACCAGCTTGTTCAATATTATTTTTCATTTTTATCACATACTGAAAGTTGCCTAGGTGCTCTGCTACATCAGTCACCATTCCAGAGGCCTTGATCCTGAAAGAACATGCAGGAATGGATGTTGGCAGATTCCATGTGCTGAATGTACACATAGAATTAACAGATACAGAATATATCCTCCTACAAGAGAGGTTTATTGGTAGCTACAAATACATAAAACAGTTTAGTCAAAGTGCTTCCAAAAAAGATCTTATAGCAACTTTAATGATAAAGCATACCAGACTTCACAAGTATTTTTGTTGCATAATTATCTCTGACTCACCCACTAGAGGGCACAACATCCCTATTTAGTCATTTAGTGGTAGTGAATGGCCTGGGCCAATTAAAATTAGACTAACCTTAGCCTTCTATGTTTTATTAAGTTATCCTCTCTTCATTATGTTACACCTACATGATTCAATTATTTCTCCAATTCCCACAATGCCTTAGACTCAACCGTCACACTAATCCTTTAAGGTAGAAGTTCTCCTATTGATTAGTTGTCAGCCTTAGTCAGCTTTATGATTGTATAAGAGACATTAAATTTAAATTATTCAATTGTTTAGTTATTGCAATTAATTTGTTTAAAAAATGTTACAATGGTGTAATAGTCAGCAAATATATCTATGTGTAAGGATATAGGCATGCAAATTTTGATACAAGGTTTCTTATTTATGCATTTTTGATGATGATTATACTACTGCAGCGCTTTGTGATGCTAATTAGACTACTGAAGTGCTGTGTGATGCCAGCTAGACTACTGCAGAACTGTGTGATGCTGATTAGGCTAATACAGTGCTGTGCGATGTTGATTGGACTGCTGCAGTGTTGTTCTTTATGGGCTTCCTGTCTGTGGGTTAAAGAAGCTGCAGAACATTCAGAAAATGGCTGCTGGAGTTCTTACACACACCAGCTTAAGGGAACATATAACTACTACACTCAAACATTTACACTGGGTTCCTGTTCATGGCTGTGTGCAGTACAAAATCCTTCTCTTGGTTTTTGCCCTCATGGTCTGACCTGTCCATCCCTTTCTGGTGTTCCTCATATGTCTTTTCCTTCACTCTGTCTCCATCCCTCTGACACTCATCTGCTCTCTGTCGCTCACGTCACACTCTGCACTATTGGCGTTTCTGGAGCTGCAGACCCAAGGCTTCTTCCTCCAGCTGCTCATTTACAAGAATTTCATAACTCATCTCTTTGTCTGAGATCATTTCAACCTTTAATTGGTTACTATAGTATGCACTTGCATCAATATTATGTCTATTTTTTTTAACCAGTTTTACTCCCTCCTGTTATCTTATTTATATATTTGAAGCTTCTTTATATTTTATTTGACCTTTTTTATATTGTATGATCTTGTAAAGTGCCATTGGGTAACAAGAAATGCACGTAATTTCTTAATTAGAATAAAATTCTTCTTCTTCTTCTTCTTCTTCTTCTTATTATTATTATTATTATTATTATCAAACAGTGTATTGATCATCCTTTCAAAGGTTGCTGGTGTTACTTTTGGGCTATTATTATCAAATTTAGAATGGTGCGTTTTGCCTGGAATTAGTTTCTTTTGTATTGAGCAACCTAATGGAAAAAGTTGTTCTTGAGCAGATAATCTACTATTTTTCACTTAATGAATCGTTGATTTCAAGCATGCCTATAAAGCAGATCATTCTACGTGCACAGCACTGACAAAAATGATCGACAAGATATTTTTACAAGAAAATGATGGTCGGAATCGTATTACTTGACTTTACTGTGGCATTTGTTATTAACAAAACAAAGTATATATGGGTTTAGTCTATGGTAAAACAGCAGTTTCTCCTCCCCTAGATGCTTTCATTGTGGTGTTTCCCAGGGGAGCTGTCAGGAAAGAGCTGTCTAAGTTCTGGTTAGCTGAGAATGAATCTGCAAGCCTCACACTGCCCTGTCAGTAAGGAGAGCGAGCATGCCTCTCTCATGGCTCAGAGCTCAGGAGAGGCTGGCCTGTGGTCTAATGGGCGTCTTTAGGAATATCTGTGATAGTAAACACAATATAAATTATGCGAGAGCTCAACATAGTCACACTGCCAGGCAGGTTAGTTAAACCAAAACCCAAAACAGGTGCAGCGTGCAGATCTGTATTGTCTTGGTCACCACAGTATGGAACAAGTTACCAACTATGATCATGGGAGTACACAGTTTTGTTGGTGGAGCCCAGGAAGAGCAGCTGCTACCTCAGCTAATGGGGATCCAAATAAAGACACGAAAAACAAAGACATTTCAGTAGTTATAGGAAGTAAAGCTGTTCTGTAGAATTCAGAATTACAACTCAGACTGCATATTTTTGCAGGACACAGTTATATTGCTTTGCTGACAAACATGAAAGGATGATATAAAAGTTGTTGTTTTGGAGCAGAACAGCATCTAGTCTGGTAGGCTACTACTTCAACTACTCACTTCTTCAAGAGGTATCCACAGTACTTCAGGTACAAACCGTTCTATTCTATCCTCTACAGATTTCTGTGAGTTTATGTTTGCATAATATGAATTTCTGTTTACATTCATCAACTTTTTTATGAAATATACTGTATAGTGAATTTCTTGAAGTCTACACCATAATGAAGTTTATGAAAAAACAATGTTTATGAAAAAAAGCATTTAAATGCTCCTCAATCAAAGAGTATTAATTTTGTAAAATGGTGGGTAGTTAAAATAGTATTATTTTCTGCTTTCTACTAATTTTACTTCACTTGTTGTGAAGGAAAAAAAAAACTACTAAGCAACCACATGTAACTTATGATGTGTTCTAATCTGAAATTGTTTAGTGGATGAAACACTGCAGGTGCTGTTGTTGTTAGTGCTAACTGCTTTATAGTACAGAAATAATAAATGCTGAATCTCCTGATTGTCTTATTATGGCTTTATGTTATACAAATTTTCTGCCTTACTCTATTTTAGGGAAAACAATGGCGCTGTCAAAGCTCAACCAAGCTACTAAGAGTTTCACCAAAGCACAGGATTACAGAAATGACATCATGCTGCTGATGCAGCCCTATGCTAACTGGGAGCAGTATCTATTGCCGGCACCCGTCTCCATCGATTTACTGGCTCAGCTGGTACGCATTTCTGCTGCAGATGACTTCTCCATCAATAAAAATCCACCAAAAGACGGGTTCAAATTCATCAGATACCCCAATTCTTTTAGGGCCTGCCTCTTTCAAGTATGTAATGGTTGCTGGCAAGCCTTTAATGTTGCTCACAAGAACATGGACCAAATTCGTATGTACACCGGACAGGTTCCAGAGTACATCAAAAACTCAGTTGGGCTCATAATACAGGAGGATGATGGTCTTGTCCAAGCCTTCTTACCAGCTGAGCTTCAGAACATTGCGCACATATCATCAGAATGCTTAAACCTGGCCATCATGACTGAGAAACAATTCTCAGATATCATCAAGCTGATGCAAGAACTGGTGGAGGCTTTGGTGAATGCAAGACAGAGTCATGATGAGGAGATGGAAGAAATCAAGAAAAACATTGAGATAGCAAAGATTAAACGGGCTGAAGCTAAGGAGGCAAGCGACAGGGCCGAGGCTGCTTTCAATCTGGCTAATGAAAGATTAGCTGAGGACAGAAGGGCCTACCAGCAAGCAATGAAAGATTTGCCAAGTGGATGGGGCCTTTTTGGCCTGAAGCTAATATCAAGTATGTCAGAGCAAGCAATATCAATAGCCTGTGCGTTTGCAACAGAATTTCTTCCAGGACAAATTATCCAAACCTATCTCCAAGCGGACACTATTACACCAAAAGCCATAACACATGTGATCAAAAACTTAAAAGGCACTCCTGAAAGCCACAGAAACATGGCCACTGGAATGAAGAGTAACGTGGATGAAATGTTGGCAACAAGTAACATATTTTCTAAATCTATAACATTTCTACTAGTGGTTGAGAAAATGGAAGAACTTTGCAAAGGTAAGGAAATAAATTGGCCTGAGGTGTATGATCAGGAGAAGCAAACGGTAAAGTCTGATTACTTGGTGGGACTATTTCAGCAAGTCAGCAGAGATATACAGCAAGAAGCTGAATGCCCGATTAAATCCGAGGCACTAGGCATCTGTGACAAGGGTATCTCCACTTTAACAGAGCTAGGTAAATATGCTCCAGAGGGGAAATGTGATGATGCCAAAACAGAGGAGCTTATTAAAGCCATTGACGAACTGAATGTAAGGGCCATGGCCTTTTATTCCAAAAGCAAGTCTTTTACAAATCAGCCATCTTTCTTGACAGCACCCCCCAAGTCAAGTCAACAGCAAATCTATGACTCAGCAAATACAGATGTGGTCCAGATGCACTTAAGACAATCTCATCTACGTCTACAAATGGCTGAAACCCAGCTAGAAATTGCAAATGAACGGAACGAGAAGTCTATGGACAACTTGGATCAGAAGAAAAAAGCTCTTGCTGAAATTGTGAGTGAGCTGAAACATTATAATCTCAAGGAGATCGACTTCAACAAGAGAATTGTGGTGCTAGCGAAAGGCCTGGAAATCATGGGGCAGGTGAAAGAACAGTGGGAGAAACTGGTGCACTTCTTTCAGATCATTTCAAACATTGTTAAGACCACTCTTAGTGAAAATCTTAAACATTTTAAGCAGACTGTTGAAATAGCTGTAGAGAACAACTACACCTACAGCATGTTTGTCAAAGACAAAATCTACACTAATGCTCTGAATGCTTCTGCCTACGCCTATTTGGTTAACATGATGTCTACCACTTACACTGAGGTGTCTGTCCAGTACCTGATGAACAATGTCAGTACTCTGGGAAGACTGATGACCATGGATCCAAACTCACCTCAGTTCCTTGCAGAGATTGACAAGTTAGGGAAGGAATGCGAATCTGCCCAAAATGGTATCAACAGCCTTGCAGCAAGAAACAGGAAGGAGTTTTACAACAGATGCGAGGAAAGAATAACTCAAATCAAGACAATCCTTACCCCAGCACTGGCCCCACTGAGTGAAAAGGACAATCTCAATCTGAAGAAGGCAATAGATGCAATGAAGGAACCAATTCAGAAGGTGGAGGAAGACAAACCAGCAACTGAGATGAAGGCTATAACTGAGGATGATGCTGACCAATATGCATAACTTCATAATTGTGCATTTAATAGTGCATTTTCCTATACTTTTCTTTTCTTTTTTCTGTCATTTTAATGTAGTATGTATACAGTATTACATTTGACAAAAACATGATTAGAAGGTTTGACCTAATTCCTGTCTGTTAATTTATTCTGAATAATCAATTTTGTTCTTTTGATTAAATTACTGCAGCATCATACTGTCTCGTATTGTTTTTCTTTGTGATTCAAAGAACTTTAAAATCCAAGAGGTAATATGTATGCCAAACAAACAAACAAAAAAACATTTCAGATTGCAGAGTAGCTATTACTAATTATTAGCTATTGCTCATCTCTTTTTCAGTAGAAAAAAGAAATTGGAGTTTAGATTTACTAAAGTGTAATGAGTGAACTAAAGCCATTAGATTTTAGTAAACTCACAATTCTTCACACATTAATTGTGTTGCACATTGAGTGTGAGTGCAGTGTGGTGAACAGAGGAATACAGGCTCAGTAAAGGAAGTAGCAGTTCTTAGCAGCTAGGGTGGTACTGATGGGCCCAACATCTTAGTAAAAACAAAGTCTGACACTTTACACAAAAAAGAAATCACAGACACTATGATTTCATTATTTCAAAACATTAGCTATAATGAATCATTTTAGTGAATTATTATGATTATGAATTATGACTGCTCAAGTAAGGACATCCATGTATGCAAACAAAGCCATTATAATAAACACTCTCTCTCTCTCTCTCTCTCTCTCTCTCTCTATATATATATATATATATATATATATATATATATATATATATATATATATACAGTGCATCCAGAAAGTATTCACAGTGCTTCACTTTTTCCACATTTTGTTATGTTTCAGCCTTATTCCAAATTGGATTAAATTATTTTTTCCCCCTCAAAATTCTACACACAATACCCCATAATGACAAAGTAAAAAAAGTTTGTTTGGAATTGTAACAAATTTATTAAAAATAAAAAAAACAAAAAAATCACATGCACATAAGTATACACAGCCTTTACCATGACACTCAAAATTGAGCTCAGGTGCATCTTGTTTCCACTGATCATCCTTCAGTTGTTTCAACAACTTGATTGGAGTCCACCTGTGGTAAATCCAGTTGATTGGACATGCTTTGTAAAGGCACACACCTGTCTATATAAGGTCCCATAGTTGACAGTACATGTCAGAGCACAAACCAAGCCATGAAGTCCAAGGAATTGTTTGTAGACCACTGAGACAGGATTGTATTGAGGCACAGATCGGGGGAAGGGTACAGAAAAATTTCTGCAGCATTGAAGGTCCCAATGAGCACAGTGGCTTCCATCATCCATAAATGGAAGAAGTTTGGAACCACCAGGACTCTTCCTAGAGCTGGCCGCCCAGCCAATCTGAGTGATCGGGGTAGAAGGGCCTTAGTCAGGGAGGTGACCAAGAACCCAAGGGTCACTCTGACAGAGCTTTAGCATTGCTCTGTGGAGAGAGGAGAACCTTCCAGAAGGACAACCATTCCTGCAGCACTCCACCAATCAGGCCTGTATGGTAGAGTGGCCAGACGGAAGCCACTCCTCAGTAAAAGGCATAAGACAGCCTGCTTGGAGTTTGCCAAAAGGCACCTGAAGGACTCTCAGACCATGAGAAACAAAATTCTCTGGTCTGATGAAACAAAGATTCAACTCTTTGGCCTGAATGCCAAGCGTCATGTCTGGAGGAAACCAGGCACCGCTCAGCACCTGGCCAATACCATCCCTACAGTGAAGCATGCTGGTGGCAGCATCATGCTGTGGGGTTGTTTTTTGGCAGCAGGAACTGGGAGACTAGTCAGGGAAAGATGAATGCAGCAACATACAGAGACATCCTTGAAGAAAACCTGCTCCAGAGTGCTCTGGACCAGGGTGAAGGTTCACCCAACAGTACAATGGCCCTAACCACACAACTAAGATAATAAAGGACTGGCTTCAGGACAACTCTGTGAATGTTCTTGAGTGGCCTAGCCAGAGCCCAGACTTGAACCCAACTGAACATCTCTGGAGAGATCTGAAAATGGCTGTACCCCGGCGCGCCCCATCCAACCTGATGGAGCTTGAGAGGTTCTACAAAGAAAAATGGGAGAAACTGCCCAAAAATATGTGTGCCAAGCTTGTAGCATCATACTCAAAAAGATTTGAGGCTGTAATTGCTGCCCAAGGTGCTTCAACCAAGTATTGAGCAAAGGCTATGAATACTTATGTACATGTGATTTTTGTTTTTTTTATTTTTAATAAAGTTGCAAAAACTCCAAACAAAGATTTTTTCACTTTGTCATAATGGGGTATTGTGTGTAGGAGTTTGAGGGGAATTATTTTTTTTTTAATCCAATTTGGAATAAGGCTGTAACATAACATAAAATGTGGAAAAAGTGAAGCGCTGTGTGTGTGTGTATATATATAAATATTTGTCATTTCACTTTTCTTGGGGATTAATTAGTCCAGAGGCCTATAAGAGCTTGTCAAGGAAAAAACGTGTGTATGGGTGCATGCATGTATATGTATATGTATATTAGGAACCAAGCATTAAACCATTAAGCTGCAATAAAACTGAGACACAATTGTCTTGGAGAAAAGAAAAACCATGTTCAGTTAGCACAGGCTGTATCAAAAGCCATAGAACCAGAGGACATTAAAATCATAATTCTCACCTTGCATAATCTCTCATGATTCAACTGTATATGTAAACAGATATGCATTGGTGTGTTGTAAGGTGTTCTGCCATTATCTGATGATATGTTTGCAGAAAGTGTGTTACATCTCTAGAGAGACAATTGCCTCCTGGCCTCTTTTTGGTGGAGAATGGAAAAAGATACACATATACACAGACCCGCGCACGCATGCACACACACACACGCACGCAGCATTAGTTTAGCTGCAGATGCAGTTACTGCATCAACACTTCTAACGTGACTGCCATGTGGCCTCTGCAAGTCCAACCCTCATCAACATGTGCTTCATGTATCTGGATCTCTTTTTATCTCATTCTTATTTTTTATGTCATTCTTTCTCTTTCTCTCTTATCCCTATATGCTCTATTTGCTTTCTGCTAGCAAACAAGAGGTTAAAAAGACTATAAGAACCATCTCATGTACAAACAGTGGAGGGGGGGGTTGAGGTGTGAGTGTGTATGCATTCGTGTCTGTATTTGCCAGTGCCTTTGCCTTGCAGAGCTTGAAATGAGTTCAGAGGCAGTCTGGAGGTGAGACTGATCTCTTCCTTCCTTCTTTCTTCCTCTCTCCTTCTCCCTCTTTCTCTCTTGTTCATTGCCCTGGTTTTAGGAGTGTGATGCGATGGATTTGGGAGCGGAAAAGTACACAAGCGGATGTATGGGCTTCTGCTGCCCCTCCTCTCCACCCGAGAAGCCGATCCATGTCCTATCACCATTCCTGTGAGAGTGTGCATGAAGGGGAGAGAGAAGGAGGGGAGCCAGTGCTTGTGTGTGTGTTTGTGTGTGTGTGTGTGTGTTTGTGTGCATACGCGCATGTGTGCATGTCCCAGCACCCATTCTGAGGGGAGGAGGGAGCTTTAACTGGCCGTTGGATGTCACAGAAGCAGGAGTGTGTGAGAGAGCGCAGACAGAACAGCCGGGGGTCCTGACGGAAGAGGGAAAGACTGTGCGGAACGACAAGACAAGGGGCTGGCACGTGGACCTTTCAGCCAGCGCTTGCAAGGCATTGGACAATAGGAGCAGGCTGCACTACAACTCTCTGCCTGGAGCCCAGAAGCTGGTGTTGCTTGAGTCTTGACTTTGCGTTTTCTGAACGTTACGGCGGAGAGCCACTGTGCTGGGGGTCTCGTGGGCATTGCCAGTGTGCTGGAGGTGCTGGGTGTTACCTGTGCAGTGCGTCTAAGGTTTGGGTGAGGGAGGGAGCAGCAGGGGAGCATGGCTATACAGCTGATGCCTGAATCCGCCATCTGCCTCCTTATGGTAAGTGAAGTGTTCGATCCCCTCCAAGACAGGAACACACACACACACACACACACACACACACACACACACACACACACCTATAGCAGTGACTGCCACACCCTAGGGACAAAGTCTTCATTGGTCTCTCTGGCTAGATTGCTCTATTGTATTTGATTATTGTTCTCTAACACTCCCACCCTCCCTCTCTACACTCTCCCTCACTCTCTCTCTCTCTACCCCTACACACAGCACTTTGACCACGTGTACCTCTGCAGTAGGACAGCAGAACTAATGCAGCATAGAGATCGTCTCTATACTTAACATTATAATAATAATCTGCAATGCTTGAGAAATGCAGACTGTGGAATGTGGATTTTAAATTGCAGGTCACCTTACCAAATTGTGGACTATTAAATAAAGTTTGTTTTATTATGCAGACTGTGTGTGTGTGTGTGTGTGTGTGTGTGTGTGTGTGTGTGTGTGTGTACACTGACTATTTCCCTTTGTTTGTTTTATCATTTTTATTTTCATTGCAAAATCTGATGTGGGTGTAGTCTTAAATAGCGTCTCATATGGAAGGTAAACACATACTTTCAGAGTTAGACTGATTTGACTGAAACACTAATCAATATCTTAACATTGTTTAACTGCAAAAGTGTATAAATGGTTTTGATAACCACTGAAAAGATATGGAATGATGAAATGTATGTAGGGCCATTCTAATGTACTACTGACCAATCATTCTCTGCCTCAGGAAGTGTCCTTAATCTCTTATCCAACTCTCTGAGAAAAGGAGAGCGATAGAGAGAAACAGACAAAGAAATATGTAAATGTGCAAAGTAAATGTGTGTATCTTGCTTATGGTCAAAGAAAGAAATCTAATAATTCTGTACTAGACAAATGTGTGACAGATTTACTTAGAGAAGTAAAATAGTTTGAGGAGTTCAGAGTTTTAATAGTGTTGCAGAAGAACAACAAAAACATTGCCTGAATTTCAGAATCCCAGAAAACAGGCACAGAAAATTTGAGAGCAGACTGCTAAATTCAACTAAACAATCCAAAAGAGCAGGGGGAGCAGTGCCAGTACCAGACAGCGATGGCGCAGGTCGGGACACTCTCTATGATGCTGTTGCAGACCAGATCAGGATGACGGACATGCTGTCCTTCTTCAGTCTCCTCAGGAAGCAGAGCTTTCTTCACTAAGGAAAAAGTGCTCAGGGACCATGAGAGATTGTTTGTGATTTTAAGAGAGTGTATGTTCTCACTCTTCACTGTATGTATTAGGGTGTGAGGCATTTGCATCCTTCTGTAGTCCACAGTCATCTCTTTTGTCTTTTTGACAACCAGAGAAAGGCATGTCTGGAGAGACTGTGACAAAGGCTTTGACTTCTTTAATTATTTCTGTATTGTTTTTCATGGTATAAATAAAATGTAAAAAGGCAAATCTAAAGCAAACATATGAATCTAATTAATCTAATTAAGGCTAAAGTGAAAAGAAAGCAAGCCCACAATCGTTTATTCTATTCTATTCTATTCTGTGTGATGACAATGGAATTGTCAACAAAACCAAAACTGTGATGTCATAATATCACTGACCATTGTCATAATAGCTATTCTTATAATCTGCTTGACAAAGGTAAAATTGGTCAGTCTGTTGACAGAAATGGGAGGTTGCAGCAGCAAAATGCAGTTCTGCTGCTCTCACAGAAGATCTTCGAAGAAGAAGAAAACGAAGATTTTGTTGGACAGGAACACACAAAAAGCAATGAGTAGATTGCAACAAGAACTACCTGACAGAGTAGATACGAAGGAAATTAGAAAACGACACTGTGTTAAAATTGGAAAATTTGAGGAGGAATGTAGTGGGAAGCAGTTGGAGGAGAAGCAGAAGGAGACAAAAAATGAACAGAGTGAAAGATGGCACCTGAAGAGTGAAAGAGAGGATCTAGAGAGTGAAAGACAACACCTGAAGGGTGAAAGAGAGAATCTTGAGAGTGAAAGACAACACCTGAAGAGTGAAAGAGAGGATCTAGAGCGTGAAAGACAACACCTGAAGAGTGAAAGAGAGGCTCTAGAGAGAGAAAGACAACACCTGAAGGGTGAAAGAGAGAATCTTGAGAGTGAAAGACAACACCTGAAGAGTGAAAGAGAGGATCTAGAGCGTGAAAGACAACACCTGAAGAGTGAAAGAGAGGCTCTAGAGAGAGAAAGACAACACCTGAAGAGTGAAAGAGAGACTCTAGAGAGTGAAAGACAACACCTGAAGAGTGAAAGAGAGGCTCTAGAGAGTGAAAAACAAAACCCAAAGTGTGAAAGAAAGAACCTGAAGACGTTATGGGACAAAGTAGTGGGGAAGAAAACTAAGCAGCAGCGCATGGGAAGAGCCATGGCTGGGGAAGCTTTGTACTGCTCAATGGGACCACACACTTCCCAAGGAGGACCAGCTAAAGAAATCAGTAGTATGCAGAAAGGTTTCCCGAGCACATAAAAAGGCTATGATTAGCAACTGGCCAAAGAGACAGACGCTGTGCTTGACTACATCAGAACTATGTTTATAACCAGTCAATATGAACTTCTACCAATCCATCCAAAACCTGATAAAGGAGACCTGAATGACGATACTACTGGAACTACAAAATTACTGGGACTACTACTATTTAGCATTCTGAAAAAATAAAAATGAAAAAGTCCTCATGTTCTTTAAAAAAAAATAAATCAATAAAATGTAAAAAGCTCAAAAAGCTTTTTTAAACAATGGCAACTGTGTATTTGATTTACCTCGGAATGGGTGCAGCTGGTTCATGGCGCATGTGTTCGAGCTTTAGCCTCTGTATTTGGCATTTCAGTGCATCGAGCAGTTGAAACTATAGCAAGCAAAGGCAAAAGGAGCTGTGCGGTCGATGTTTGTGCAAGTGGTCTTCCACATAGTCCCATGCTGTGCTGGGTTTAGGGTGTGTTTGCAGGGAGAGCCCAGCGCTTACAGGCTAAGAGGATTACAGTGGAGCATTGCAGGGACTGTCAGAATACAGAGCGCGCGCGCGCGTGTGTGTGTGTGTGTGTGTGTGTGTTTTCTCTACACATTTGGAAGAGAGAAAACAGAGCTGTGATGTAGTTGATAAAATTGCAGGCCTGGCACAGGCTCTGCTCAGAATGGTGAGAGAGCACTGGAGGAGTTTGGGAGTTTATTAATAGCGTTTAGCTCACTACAGAAGGAGTAGATCAGGGCTTTGCTGGGAAGGATGATGATAGGGTTTGATCACACCATTTAGCACAACATTGTCATGTCCATGCTGTGCATGGTTCTAAAGAAAAGGATCTTTGTTATTCAATCCAATAAATTTCAAATTGAAATTTTCTGTTTCTCATGAATGAATGTGGACTATAGGATGGGGGGTGTCAACTGTTTGTGTGTGTGCGCGTGTGATTTAGACGGTTGAGAGAGTTGAGAGATAATGTCATGACAACGAACCAATTAAAATCAAAATTATTCACTGTGTTGACAAGAGACACACACACAAACACACACATACACAGAGAGAGAGAGAGAGAGAGAGAGAGAGAGAGAGAGAGAGAGAAAGAAACAAAAAGAATCACAATCAGGGCTCACCAGATCTCTCAGAGTCTCTCTGACAGGCACTAATCCACTCTGCCAATTGAAAAACAGAAAGTAGCAGAGAGAATAGCAGTGTGGCAGTATATGAATGTGCCCCCAACAAATATATAATTCACACACACACATCTTTCACACTTACACATCCATACTCACATGTACACATGTATACACCATTGAACTACACACATCTATATTCACATGCACAAACAAATACCCCACACAAATGTTTGGTCTTTGTGCAAATTCACTTGGAGGTAGGCCAACATTCTAGATATAAAATATGTGACAATAAACATAGCCTCAGTACGTTTCATTTCATGCATTTACATCTTGATCCACACAATCACTTTCACACTCCTTTGCCTCACACTCACAAACACAAGAAACACTCGGGTGGCCTTCGGTAGCAGGAGGGATGTCAGTGCACAAAACACTGGCTTGAAATGTTTTTAACCCCCATTTCAATGAAGACCATCATACCTTGCAAGGTATAGCATTCTTTCACTCTCCTGAACAACCTCAGGCTGTTCCTGGAACCAGCAAAGCCAGTGGTTTTGGCCTCTGTCTGAAGCACAAAGGGGGTATGCAGGAGGCGTAGCGGAGCATGTCAGGAGGGTGGGCAGAGCCCTCTCCCAGCAGTGGCAGAGGAGAAAGGGCACATGGAGCACAGTGGCTACGGTTGACACCTGCAGGAGGCGACATGTGGGCAGGGCCAGTATGAGCCCACTTGGACCCATCTGCCACCACAGAAAACCCACCTGCTGTGTGTGTGTGTGTGTGTGTGCGTGCGTGTGTGTGTGTGTAGATTTGTTGACATTGTTCATGAGTCAGTGAATCATGTTTTTGGTGAGCCAGTGTTTCCTCTTCTTTTAGCGTCTCATGTTCCTTGTTGCTGATGTTGCTATCTCTTGGGATTGCTACATCCGTCACTATGGCTCTTTTCTGCTGTTTATCCATCACTATTATGTCTGGTGGTTTAGCTATTACCATCTTTTAAACAATTTTCTGGTATACGATGTCTTATCAAACATAACCCATCCACACTCTAAGAGCATCCACACCATCATCAATCAAATTCTTGGTCTGACCAGCTGTCACTACTACACAGACATACACAGAGACAGAGCGAGAGAGAAGAAGGATGAAAGTGAACAGAGCAACAAATGAAAAGAACCAAACACCATCAATTCTTACCTACCTCAACCCTCTCAGTTTACAGAACAAGCAAATGTGAGAACTGTGACTCACCATTCCCCCCCACCACCTGGAGCTCAGGATACTTCTGTTTAATGTAGTTAATCATGCTGATCTGAAACACCGAGTTTCCCTGAGATGAGTCCTAAAACAATAGACACAGCCTTCAGACCAAATTCACTATGTCCAATCACAGTCCTGTGTTACACAGCCTCATAGCAAAAATAGTTTGTCATTTGATTCAGGCACCATACTCAGGATGGAGACTAATCCCACTCCCTTTAGGACCTTAAGACCTACCAGCACCACCACGTCCACTCCTGCCTGCACGAGCAGGTCCAGCCGGTACTTGTCATCCTCACGGGTAACGATGGCAGCGCCACACAGCAGCTGTTTGCGGGAGTCTTTAGAGGCCAGAGGGTAGTCTCTGTTCTTCTTCAGATCAGTGCGAGCAATTATAGCCACCAGCTCATCACTGTCGTTCACAATGGGCAGTTTACCTGCAATCAACAAGCGTCCCCACGACCGACCCGTTACTCAGAGAAGAAGTGGAGAAGTGAAAATAACCTTTCAAAGTCCTTTAGAAGCAGTTTCACTTCTCAAGCTGAAAAGATGAAGAATCAGACCTTTTTTTGCTGCACTGCAGGATGTCATTGGCCTCTTTGAGTGTAACACCTGCTGGTGCAACCACTAAATCTTCCCTCTTTGTCATTGCCTGGCAAATATCACAAATAAATCACAAAAAGATGTGAGTTTAAAGAATGTGATTTTACGCGCACACATACACACACACACACACATATATATATATATACACATTTTTTATTTTTATATATATATATATATATATATATATATATATATATATATATATATATATATATATATATATATATATATATATATTGCCCTCTTTCACACACTGACACAGAAATATCACAATTTCATGATAGTTCTATTCCACCTATATTTTTAAGCATTGTATGTCATATGTGATTCATTTGTGTTTTTAAAAACCTTTTGTATATTGTATGTACAATCAAAGATGAATCACAAACCTCCTCCAACAGCCGGTCATAGTCCTTCTCTGAGAGGAAGTCAATGTCTCGTGACGTCACGATTCCCACAAGCTTGCTGCCCATCTTGCCGGTTTCGGTGACAGGGATTCCAGAGAAGCCGTGTCGCACCTTGGCCTCAAACACATCTCCGACCGTGTGCTGTGGACTCATCACCACCGGATCCGTGATGAAGCCCTGCTCGAATTTCTGCCATGACACCATATATTGCTCTGCTGATGAGAGGCCTCAGGGAAGCTTGTGTGTAAATCTGCATGTTCAACGTGTTGTTCATTATATTCCTATTAAGACAATTCACTGAAAGTTTGACACCTTAACTTTCCGGACTTCATTTGCTTGGAACTCTGGGGTGCAATTGTGATGGATGATCCCAATACCGCCCATGAGCTGTAATACAAAATCACAGAAAGCTAAATGGAAAAGCAACAGGACTTCATGGTTTTGAGTGTGTGGGGGATACTCACAGCCATAGCGATGGCCATGGAGGATTCAGTCACAGTACCCATGGGGGAGGAAATAAGCGGCGTCTTCAGGGTTATCTTCCGGGTCAGAGCAGAGGTCAGATCCTGAATGACAGACGCAAATGGTAACAGAAAGGAACCATTGTTCTACAGAACAATTATCTTTGTTTATGTTCATGCTTGTATTTTCATACAGACTATGCATTGCACAAAGATAAGAACAGTTTGGGGTGTTACTTTGGACAGCTTTCACATATGCACACATCTCTATCCCATTATTAATTTGACTTCAAGTGACTTGGATGTGCTCATTCAAAGCACAAATATTGCTGTTTTTATAAGCAGGGCATCAGTTTAACCTCCCTGTGGTAAGACAGACAAAAACATCCTACGTTCTCTCCCACATTCTAGCACACACACACACAAAATGTAACACCAAATATAAATACCACAATATATACTATCCCATATCCATTACACATGGGAATTTTGGTTCGCGCCTCCCTCACACTGTCATACACACACACACACACACCCACACACCCCTCAGCCTCTATGCCTGTGACAACACACCCTATGCACCTGGGATGCCAACACCACCTATTTTGCACATCTTATTTGCACTCCTTCATCCCTCTCTTACACTATGCCACACTCCACCCTCTGTTGTAGTCGTGTTCGCACTACATGGCAACTGACTCAGCTCCTCCATCTCACTGAAGGTAGAGGAGACCGCCAGCTCACTAATTAATTAGGAAGATCCCGCCCCCTCCACTAAATCATTACTAGATGTGCTGTATTTACTGAAACACACACACTGGTAAGCCCTTATGGGGCATGTCAGGAAACCTGCTGAGCTGTTTTGGTGCATTTTGCAAAAGTACTCACCACTTCATCTGAGGTAAAGTCAATGAAGCCAGGCAGGATCAGAAAATCACTGAATCAAAGACCACAGAACAAACAAACAAAGAAAAACTGATACTAAAAATACATTATACTAACAACCTAGCAAATACAAGTCACATCAGAAGTAGATGTACGCTAAAGAAAGGCTATTCTGTCTGTGCTCTCATGTAAACAGAGTTAAAACGTAAGCGTTTTACTGATCCGCGGATCGAAATATTTATCCAGTGGGTGTTGGCCGAGGATGCTAAAGCTATTTCTATTCGTTACGCTTTGCCCTTTCTCCATTTCGACGTGCTATCCTTTTATTCGGGAGAGCCGATGTCTCGCATTCGCAGCATGCAAACAACAACCGTCATTATCGTACTCAAGTAGTACACACGGATTTAGTGTGATATACTTCCAAGACTGAACAATGATGCTTTATTCTTAGTGAATGTGAATGAAAATCCCGCTTCTCGGGTTACTCACAAGACGATAGCGTCGCGTACTTCAGACAACAAAAAACGACGTCAAGGAACACAGCTGGTCTTCATCTGCGACCGTTACAGACTAGCCTCTGTGGCATCTCTCAAAGTCAAGCGAAAGTCTAGCCCTTAGCTAAATCACCCAGAATCACAGTTGGAGTTTACACATTTTAAAGACTCGACCTGCTCAGTTTGAGAAAACTCTCATCCTCTCAACGTGGTGGATGACGACGGGACATTTTAAGGGCGCTCACGTCTCTCAGCTCCGGCATGGAACTGAAATACTGATAGTGCGTTTCAGTTGGATTTGGATGTGAAGTGAGAGAGAACAGACGGGCGATGCGCCTTTGTTTTACTGTCCACGCTATTAGCTGGCCAGCCCAGTTCAGGTCTGACGTGTGAAATTTCCGTTTGGATGAGACAAAAATGTTTTTGACTTGGGTTGAAATAATCATCTTGCTTATAAAAGGAGGACTGGTGATGTAGCAAATCCACACAATCGTTTTGAAGCCGTGGTCAGGCTGCCCAATACTCAACTTTATTATGTTATTCACAAAGGATCTGACACAGCCCCCAACTGAGCTTTAAACACCTGGAAGTTAATTTAGTCCATTCTGTAAATTGAAATGTACAGAGATATGGGTCTGTAAAACAAATGGAATGTGATGCTTTTGAGCATTGCTATGGCAAAATGTTTTCATATCTGTTCTACAACACAGATTATATCGGTCTTGATAATATAATTCTTAATCAGATTTATGGTCCTTTTTACTCTGCTGACATGGGAATGTTAATATGATGGGCAAAGAAGGCAAGCAGTTATATTTGAGTAGTGCTGGACATTATAAATGAGTAAACATCACTATTTACACATTAGGACATTTTATTATACTATGACATGACTGTATTTCTCTGTAGAGACTGTAAATGTATAGGTCTATTTTATGTGATGATAATCCCCGAAAGGAATGCGTTCTTCTGAGACCAACAATATGGAATTGGGCTAAAATTGCACATCACTGAGAACCCAACCCAGTCTGTGCAACAGTTTAAAAGTACACAATCCAAAAGAAAAATAAAGTCCACTCCTAATGAACTTGTTTAGTGACACTAACGTTAACCTAGTGATGCAAACATGGTTAATTTTGCTGATCAGCACTCCTTTGAAACCGTAGGAGTCTCACCTCTCTGGTTCGTAGCCAGCCTGGATGCGCGTGGCACTGTAGCGCTGAGCTGCAGTCTCATGCCCATGAGATGTGTTGTGGCCAAATGGCCCCTGGTGCTCAGGGTCGCGAGGCGACAGCTGCAATCTGGCTGGCTCTGTGTCGCCCACAATGAGGCGGTAGTCGATCTGGTAGCTGTCGTGCTTGCCATTGGCAAAGTGCTCATAGACATGGCCCTCCATGTAAGCGATGTCCAGTACTCCAATCCTCCTCTACAATCCTGCGTGAGCTGACGCCCCGGGCCTCCGCCCACCTCCCCTCTCCACCTGCACCACAGAGCGGCTCCTGGGACACTGCGTGCGCATTCACCAGTGGTTGTGCTGGAGCCACGCACACAATCCAAGTTTGTTCCTCAGATCGAGATGGAGAGCTTTCTCTTAGCTGAGGAGCAGAGTAAGAGATTCATCCAACATGCATCATACAAGCAGCAGCTGAATCAGGTAGAATGAAATACGGCTCTGATAGAGGCTTCGTCCCAAACAAAATAAAGCTACTGGGTGTCTTGGTAAGACTCTGTAAGTGGTGATCCCTAAAAAGGCCTGTCTGCTGCCATTGGACTACTGTTTTCTCTAAAGTGCTGTCTGGAATGTTGTCAGAGACAACATTCAGAGGGATTGGGAAGGAAAGCCTCTTAGTCACTACCTGTACTGCCCTCATTGCCATTGAAATATAACAAGGTTACAGTCAAGCTCTGAAGCTTCACTCAACACTCTGCCCAACCGCCTTTAATGCTCATAAAGTAGGAGTTTGCAGAATTTGTTTGTTGTTATGCTACACACTAAATGCATGGCACACAAATGTTTGATGCAGCAAAATGTCAGTGCTTTTTTAACAAAGGAGAAATGAGCACATAAGCACCTTCCCTATATTATGTGAAGATGGATAATAAAATGATAACAGGTGTATCTATTTGTTGTTCTTATTTTAATATTCACATCAGGCTTGTGATTTTGCAAGGAAATTGTAAAATAAATGTTCCTAGTGTTCTAGGGTTATTCTCCTGGGCTCATATTCTAATACAGGTGTGATAAGAACTTATATTTCTAAAAGAAACAATCTTTAAGAAACAACTGCATTTGCATAAAGGATTTATCTTTTATCTTAATGCTTTAATGTTTTAGTGTGCTAATGTCTGATTTTAAGTACACTTAGTTAAAAAGGCTACCACAAGTACTGTTCAAGTTCAAGTTCAAGTTTGGTTTATTCGTCACATACATAGTCATACACAGCATAACTCGCAGTGAAATGGTGGAGAGTGCTCTGTCCAAACTGAGGAAAAGAAAACAGGGGTGCATAGAGAAATATAGACATTCTCTATATGTGAAATATATATATGCAAAGATAAATATATATATTCTATGTATGTACAAAATATATTAACAATGTATGTACAATATATGTATATTATGATTATATACACAATGTACAATGTATATGGTTGTGTATATATGTACACAATCTACAGAATGTACAGATCCATTTCGTATAATAACATATCTACAGTTGTTGTGTAACAAGGTCATTGAATATAAATATATATATACAGATATACAGTTATGTTACATTGTGGTGGTGGTCCCCACAGTTTATCAGTTTCCCTGATTCAGGGCCCGAATGGCCTGTGGGAAGAAGCTGCTCTTCAGCCTCTCTGTCTTGGTCTTCAGGGAGTGAAAGCGCCTCCCTGACCTCAACAGAGAGAAGAGTCTATTGTTGGGATGGGTGGGGTCCTTCACAATCCTCCTGGCCTTGGTCTGGCACCGCTTGTAGTAGATGGTCTGCAGGTCAGGAAGTTCCGTGTGAGTGATGCGCTCTGCTGAACGCACTACCCTTTGGAGTGCTTGTCTGTCCTGCTTGGTGCTATTCCCAAACCAGACTGTGATGTTCCCCGTGAGGATGCTCTCGATAGTGCAGGTATAGAAGTTCCGCAGTACCTTGGAGGGCAGTCTGAAGGACAGGTCCTGCGAGATGTGAACACCAAGGTACCTGAAACTATCTACTCTCTCCACCGTGGTTCCACTGATCCTCACAGGTTGGTAGTGCCGCTCCTGCTTCTTGCTGCAATCCACGATCAGCTCCTTTGTCTTACTGACGTTTAGGAGGAGATAATTTTCCTGGCGCCAGTTTTCCAGGTGTTTAATCCAGGTAGGCCCTCTCGTCGTTGTCCGAGATCAGACCCATGACAACGGTGTCGTCAGCAAACTTGACAATGATGGTGGAGCTGGAAGTGGCTGTGCAGTCGTAGGTGTACAGTGAGTAGAGCAGGGGGCTTAGGACACAACCCTGAGGAGCTCCAGTGCTGAGGGTGAGGGTGGATGAGGCGCAGTTGCCCACCCGTACTGATTGTGGTCTGTCTGTTAGGAAGTTGGAGATCCAGTCGCACAGGGATGTATGCAGTCCTAGATCCCCCAACTTAGTAGTGAGTAGGGAGGGGATGATAGTGTTAAATGCTGAACTGTAGTCGACAAATAGCATTTTAACATAATTTCCCCTCCCTTCGTCCAGGTGAGTCAGTGTAGTGTGGAGCAGATGTGCAATTGCATCGTCAGTGGAGCGGTTGTGGCGGTATGCAAACTGCAGTGGGTCCATGGAGGCTGGCAGTGAAGATGTGATGAAGTCTCCGACTAGCTTTTTAAAGCACTTCATCACGACTGATGTGAGGGCGACAGGTCGGTAGTCATTGAGGTCGGAGGGTCGAGGTTTCTTCGGGACGGGGACGATGGTGGATCGCTTGAAGCTGGACGGGACGATACCGAGCGTCAGGGAGAGATTGAAGATGTCGGTGAATACCGGGGCTAGCTGATCTGCGCAGGCTTTGAGGACCCTCCCGCAGATACCGTCTGCTCCCATCGCCTTCCTGGTATTCACCCTTTTAAACACTCTTCTCACGTCACTCTCCGTGACGATGAGAGGGCGCTGTTCTATGGTGCGCCCCGCGCATGTGCCATTGGCTGCGCCGATAGTGCCATTAGCATTAGCGCTGCTAGCATTAGCGCTGCTAGCATTAGCGCCGTTAGCATTAGCGCTGCTAGATGTAGCCTCGAAGCGAGCGAAGAATGTATTCAGCTCGTTCGCCAGAGACTCATCCGCACTCATCAGTCCGGAGGGTGGGCTCCTGTAGTCCGTGATCGTCCGTAGTCCCTGCCACAGGGATCTAGAGCCACTCCGCTGTCACTAAATATTAACTAGTTTCAACTTTGCTAATAGTTCTACTGATTTTCATAATTTTCTTCTTCTTTCCATTTGTTGAACATTAAACAGCTCTGTTTCACTTCTCTCTCTCTCTCTCTCTCTCTCTCTCTCTCTCTCTCTCTCTCTCTCTCTCTCTCTCTCTCTCTCTCTCTCTCTCGAAGCTCCGCCTTGTGGTTTTAATATGCTCATCCACAATTCAATATAGAGCTCTACAGTCTATATCTGCACAGAGCTGATGAGTTTATAAAAGTCCACACTGCAAAATGTGCATAGTACTGACGTTTACATTACAATGCTCTGTCCAGTCATGCCAAAGCCAGTTTTCTTTCAATTCAATGTATGTACATGAATTACTTGAAGACATGAATAGAAATCTATAGAGGCATTACTCATTATGTCATGACCCTGTTATCTATTAGAAACCCACAATTTATCTGAATTAATTATTCATAAATAAATTGTCAGTTTCATGTCCATTCAGATTTCAGTGGAGATCAGCAGGGGTCTATTGCTGTGTATTATTATTCATAACACTGTGCCTGCAAACTGTGAGAACAGACACACACAGGTTATTTTCCAGTCCTTGAGTGCTTTTGTGGCACTGCTTGACAGTTGGTGGAGTGTTCCCTAAAAGAGCCACTGAGCATGATGGATTCGGTAGTAGGAGTTTAGTGAGCAGAGAGGACGAAGACTTACGAGTGCAGGCCATGAACACCCCCCTCCACCTGAGCAGACATGGTCCTCTTCTCAAACTTCAGCTCTCCAGAGTACATCATAGAGCTACACTCAACATAGAAAATGACATTACACACAAGCATTCACTCACACACAGCTTCCTCTCTTCCATTTTCTGCTGACCTTCCAAAGAACCCTTGAAGCTATAAAAGATAAGAAAGACCATAAATAGAAATGTGTTTGTAGACAAAATATATCCTAGCATTTGAAAAACTGATGTTTTTCAGTGTACATGAAAAGGGAAGTAGATTCATCTTAACCCACATCTTGTTTTTTCAAGTTTCAAGTTTGGTTTATTTGTCACATACATAGTCATACACAGTACAACACGCAGTGAAATGTGTGGTAGATGAGTAGATGAGTACTGCTGTTGAGCCTTCTTACAATGACAATGGTTTTATTTAAGCCCTATTCAGTAATTACACAACACTGAAACACTGTTCAAAATTGTAGTTTCAAATAATATATAATGACTACTACATATGTAAAATATATAATAAGTTTTGGAAATCTGGGCTGGCAATGAGACCACAGAGGACTGTAAATGCACTTTTTTCACTGTGTGTCAGCCAAGTGAAATGTGTATGAGTAAGGGCCGATCACAGCTGGACACACATACGCACACGCACGCACACACACACACACACACACACACACACACACACACACACACACACACACACACACACACACACACACACACACACACACACACACACACACAGACAGACACACACCAGGATGAGAGGAACAGGTCACTTAGCTGGTGATGATGTCAGCACCAGTGAAGTCTATGCTGAGGTCAAAACCCTTAGCTTCTTCCTGAACCTAATATTTCAGATGGAACATTAATGAAGACAATTGACATTTGTGAAACCAAGTCACATTAAACACATCCTCATCTGTGATTCTAAACCAAACATTGCAGATACTGAGTTATAAAGAATCTGTAGTAATGCTACACAGATGACAACAAAGCATATAATTCAATAAGACCCTCCCTCTCTCTCTCTCTCTCTCTCTCTCTCTCTCTCTCTCTCTCTCTCTCTCTCTCAGAGAGGGAGACATCTGTTGATGAGCTAGTGCCAGGCTGGCTGAGGGCCTGATGAAGAGTCCTTGCTCCTCTACCTCTCAGTGTGTATATTACAGTAGCGAACAGAGGGGTTCTCCATCTTCATTCATTAGTCTCCTGCGCTCTGTCTTTTGGCCCCAGCCCCCATGCCCCTTGACGAAGCCTATTTCCTAGAGGCCTTCTTTTCACACCCATGACATGATGACATCATTGCTGTGCTCCAGTCTTTGTGAGACACTGCTGCCCCATACAATTCATATACAGTCAGCATCTGCCTATTTCATTTCATATCAATTTATACTGTTTATTACTGCAGGTTAGAAGTCCTAATCAATTTAACCTCTTTTCTTAATCATCTCTAGCAGGGCAAGAATCCGCAGTGCCTGCAGATCACTTTTTTCCCCAAATAAATAATATTTTGAACAAAATATTACATTTATTTTTCCAAGAGTGTCAAAGAGTTGAAATTACAACATTTTTAATGAGGGCTAAACTTATTTCTCGCTTAAAAATTTCTCACTTAAAAATATCTTGATACAAATTCTGATATTAGTGCAACTACTGACTTGGCCCTCTATGCTTTGAGAGTGTTTTTTCTAATATTTTAGTTCTGAATTTTGAATCACTGAGATGCAATGGAGACCAGTGATACACCCTGACCAACGTTCTGTCTGCCCTTACCATGCTGACCCATCTGTTCCAATACTATGGCTACTGCTACATACTGACATGCCCTCCATCTCCTTCTTTCAAAACTGAATGACAAAAGGAGCCTAAAATGTGTGTGTGTGTGTGTGTACACTGACTATTTGCCTTTGTTTGTTTTATCATGTATGCATGTGTGCATCTTTTCATTGCAAAATCTGATGTGTGTGTAGTCTTAAATAGCATCTCATATGGAAGGTAAACACATACTTTCAGAGTTAGACTAATTTGACTGAAACACTAATCAATATCTTAACATTGTTTAACTGCAAAAGTGTATAAATGGTTTTGATAACCACTGAAAAGATATGGAATGATGAAATGTATGTATGGCCATTCTAATGTACTACTGACCAATCATTCTCTGCCTCAGGAAGTGTCCTTAATCTCTTATCCAACTCTCTGAGAAAAGGAGAGTGATAGAGAGACACAGACAAAGAAATATGTAAATGTGCAAAGTAAATGTGTCATTTGCTTATGGTCAAAGAAAGAAATCTAATAATTCTGTACTAGACAAATGTGACAGATTTACTTAGAGAAGTAAAATAGTTTGAGGAGTTCAGAGTTTTAATAGTGTTGCAGAAGAACAACAAAAACATTGCCTGAATTTCAGAATCCCAGAAAACAGGCACAGAAAATTTGAGAGCAGACTGCTAAATTCAACTAAACAATCCAAAAGAGCAGGGGGAGCAGTGCCAGTACCAGACAGCGATGGCGCAGGTCGGGACACTCTCTATGATGCTGTTGCAGACCAGATCAGGATGACGGACATGCTGTCCTTCTTCAGTCTCCTCAGGAAGCAGAGCTTTCTTCACTAAGGAAAAAGTGCTCAGGGACCATGAGAGATTGATTGTGATTTTAAGAGAGTGTATGTTCTCACTCTTCACTGTATGTATTAGGGTGTGAGGCATTTGCATCCTTCTGTAGTCCACAGTCATCTCTTTTGTCTTTTTGACAACCAGAGAAAGGCATGTCTGGAGAGACTGTGACAAAGGCTTTGACTTCTTTAATTATTTCTGTATTGTTTTTCATGGTATAAATAAAATGTAAAAAGGCAAATCTAAAGCAAACATATGAATCTAATTAATCTAATTAAGGCTAAAGTGAAAACAAAGCAAGCCCACAATAGTTTATTCTATTCTATTCTATTCTGTGTGATGACAATGGAATTGTCAACAAAACCAAAACTGTGATGTCATAATATCACTGACCATTGTCGTAATAGCTATTCTTATAATCTGCTTGACAAAGGTAAAATTGGTCAGTCTGTTGACAGAAATGGGAGGTTGCAGCAGCAAAATGCAGTTCTGCTGCTCTCACAGAAGATCTTCGAAGAAGAAGAAAACGAAGATTTTGTTGGACAGGAACACACAAAAAGCAATGAGTAGATTGCAACAAGAACTACCTGACAGAGTGGATACGAAGGAAATTAGAAAACGACACTGTGTTAAAATTGGAAAATTTGAGGAGGAATGTAGTGGGAAGCAGTTGGAGGAGAAGCAGAAGGAGACAAAAAATGAACAGAGTGAAAGATGGCACCTGAAGAGTGAAAGAGAGGATGTAGAGAGTGAAAGACAACACCTGAAGGGTGAAAGAGAGAATCTTGAGAGTGAAAGACAACACCTGAAGAGTGAAAGAGAGGATCTAGAGCGTGAAAGACAACACCTGAAGAGTGAAAGAGAGGCTCTAGAGAGAGAAAGACAACACCTGAAGGGTGAAAGAGAGAATCTTGAGAGTGAAAGACAACACCTGAAGAGTGAAAGAGAGGATCTAGAGCGTGAAAGACAACACCTGAAGAGTGAAAGAGAGGCTCTGGAGAGAGAAAGACAACACCTGAAGGGTGAAAGAGAGAATCTTGAGAGTGAAAGACAACACCTGAAGAGTGAAAGAGAGGCTCTAGAGAGTGAAAACCAAAACCCAAAGTGTGAAAGAAAGAACCTGAAGACGTTATGGGACAAAGTAGTGGGGAAGAAAACTAAGCAGCAGCGCATGGGGAGAGCCATGGCTGGGGAAGCTTTGTACTGCTCAAAGGGACCACACACTTCCCAAGGAGGACCAGCTAAAGAAATCGGTACTATGCAGAAAGGTTTCCCGAGCACATAAAAAGGCTATGATTACCAACTGGCCAAAGACACAGACGCTGTGCTTGACTACATCAGAACTATGTTTATAACCAGTCAATATGAACTTCTACCAATCCATCCAAAACCTGATAAAGGAGACCTGAATGACGATACTACTGGAACTACAAAATTACTGGGACTACTACTATTTAGCATTCTGAAAAAATAAAAATGAAAAAGTCCTCATGTTCTTTAAAAAAAAAAATCAATAAAATGTAAAAAGCTCAAAAAGCTTTTTTAAACATTGTCAACTGTGTATTTGATTTACCTCGGAATGGGTGCAGCTGGTTCATGGCGCATGTGTTCGAGCTTTAGCCTCTGTATTTGGCATTTCAGTGCATCGAGCAGTTGAAACTATAGCAAGCAAAGGCAAAAGGAGCTGTGCGGTCGATGTTTGTGCAAGTGGTCTTCCACATAGTCCCATGCTGTGTTGGGTTTACGGTGTGTTTGCAGGGAGAGCCCAGTGCTTACAGGCTAAGAGGATTACAGTGGAGCATTGCAGGGACTGTCAGAATACAGAGCGCGCGCGCGCGTGTGTGTGTGTGTGTGTGTTTTCTCTACACATTTGGAAGAGAGAAAACAGAGCTGTGCTGTAGTTGATAATATTGCAGGCCTGGCACAGGCTCTGCTCAGAATGGTGAGAGAGCACTGGAGGAGTTTGGGAGTTTATTAATAGCGTTTAGCTCACTACAGAAGGAGTAGATCAGGGCTTTGCTGGGAAGGATGATGATAGGGTTTGATCACACCATTTAGCACAACATTGTCATGTCCATGCTGTGCATGGTTCTAAAGAAAAGGATCTTTGTTATTCAATCCAATACATTTCAAATTCAATTTTTCTGTTTCTCATGAATGAATGTGGACTATAGGAAGGGGGGTTTCAACTGTTTGTGTGTGTGCGCGTGTGATTTAGACGGTTGAGAGAGTTGAGAGATAATTTCATGACAACGAACCAATTAAAATAAAAATTATTCACACTGTGTTGACAAGAGACACACACACAAACACACACACACAAAGAGAGAGAGAGAGAGAGAGAGAGAAAGAAACAAAAAGAATGTACACACCATTGAACTACACACATCTATATTCACATGCACAAACAAACACCCCACACAAATGTTTGGTCTTTGTGCAAATTCACTTGGAGGTAGGCCAACATTCTAGATATAAAATATGTGACAATAAACATAGCCTCAGTACGTTTCATTTCATGCATTTACATCTTGATCCACACAAACACTTTCACACTCCTTTGCCTCACACTCACAAACACAAGAAACACTCGGGTGGCCTTCGGTAGCAAGAGGGATGTCAGTGCACAAAACACTGACTTGAAATGTTTTTAACCCCCATTTCAATGAAGACCATCATACCTTGCAAGGTATAGCATTCTTTCACTCTCCCGGACAATCTCAGGTTGTTCCTGGAACCAGCAAAGCCAGTGGTTTTGGCCTCTGTCTGAAGCACAAAGGGGGTATGCAGGAGGCGTAGCGGAGCGTGTCAGGAGGGTGGGCAGAGCCCTCTCCCAGCAGTGGCAGAGGAGAAAGGGCACATGGAGCACAGTGGCTACGGTTGACACCTGCAGGAGGCGACATGTGGGCAGGGCCAGTATGAGCCCACTGGGACCCACCTGCCACCACAGAAAACCCACCTGCTGTGTGTGTGTGTGTGTGTGTGTGTGTGTGTGCGCGTGTAGATTTGTTGACATTGTTCATGAGTCAGTCAATCATGTTTTTGGTGGATATCATGTTTTCAGCTCACAAATATTATAAATAATAATACAGGTAATAAAACAGGGAAGAAAGTAGATGTTAGCCAGTGCAGCATTTACTTGATTCATTATTCGTTCTTTTATGTTAGTGTGTAACTCTCATATTGTAGTCTCCTGAAAGACAGACAGAGGCAAATATAGGCAAAGATAGCATTCAACTGTTATTCAGGGATATCCCACCATTGGGAGTGGACGATTAGGGGTGCTGGAGTAGGAAGGTATTTGTAGTACATTCCTGTTGTAGGCCTTCCTATAGTGTTTAACTGATTTCCATAACTGAAATACATTATAATGTTTAAAAGTTTAGAAACGTGAGCATAATACTCCAGCAGATGTAGCGTCCTGGTGTGTGAATGAGTAGTAATCTTTCTGAAAGAATAAGTTTGATTTAATTCTCGTTTTCATTTCCTTGTGGATTGTATTATTTTATTTGAAACATTTGACTCAAAATAAAGAAATAGTGCAAAAATGTGAAAAGGCACTACAGGATGCATCTTGAATAAACGAAAACCTCGACCAGATGTTGTAAACTTAGAACAGTAATTATGTTCTAAGAATGTTGATAAAAAAGAACAGGAATTTACAATATATACATTTTCCTGCATAGTATCCCAAGTGTTCCATCGACTGCACTCTTCTGGATGAGGATCTCAGATGTTGTTCCTGGGATCTGCTGGAGCCACTCTCCCAGTTTGATGGTCATCGTCCTGTGGTGGAAATTCAGCAAACAAGGAGTCATATGTGGATAAGAAGATTTTATTGAGTTATTAGTTTCAAGAAAATGAGCGTGCCTATTTGCTTCGCTCCCCTTTCGGTGATTTCCCTGCCCTTATATAATAGCCGTAGCGTTCGAGAGAACGAGGGAGGGTTTGCTTCTGCTGAGACCAGATAACTCCTTGGAAGGAGTGTATTTCTTCAAGGACGTTCAATAGGGAACGTCCTGTTCTTCTAATCTTATGCTAAGCTTTCTCACGCTTTACAATGATAGAGAAAGAAACACAACAATATTTCCTTCACAGTCTGTAAAACAAATGGAATGTGATGCTTTTGAGCATTGCTATGGCAAAATGTTTTCATATCTGTTCTACAACACAGATTATATCAGTCTTGATAATATAATTCTTAATCAGATTTATGGTCCTTTTTACTCTGCTGACATGGGAATGTTAATATGATGGGCAAAGAAGGCAAGCAGTTATATTTGAGTAGTGCTGGACATTATAAATGAGTAAACATCACTATTTACACATTAGGACATTTTATTATACTATGACATGACTGTATTTCTCTGTAGAGACTGTAAATGTATAGGTCTATTTTATGTGATGATAATCCCCGAAAGGAATGTGTTCTTCTGAGACCAACAATATGGAATTGGGCTAAAATTGCACATCACTGAGAACCCAACCCAGTCTGTGCAACAGTTTAAAAGTACACAATCCAAAAGAAAAATAAAGTCCACTCCTAATGAACTTGTTTAGTGACACTAACGTTAACCTAGTGATGCAAACATGGTTAATTTTGCTGATCAGCACTCCTTTGAAACCGTAGGAGTCTCACGTCTCTGGTTCGTAGCCAGCCTGGATGCGTGTGGCGCTGTAGCGCTGAGCTGCAGTCTCATGCCCATGAGATGTGTTGTGGCCAAATGGCCCCTGGTGCTCAGGGTCGCGAGGCGACAGCTGCAATCTGGCTGGCTCTGTGTCGCCCACAATGAGGCGGTAGTCGATCTGGTAGCTGTCGTGCTTGCCATTGGCAAAGTGCTCATAGACATGGCCCTCCATGTAAGCGATGTCCAGTACTCCAATCCTCCTCTACAACCCTGCGTGAGCTGACGCCCCGGGCCTCCGCCCACCTCCCCTCTCCACCTGCACCACAGAGCGGCTCCTGGGACACTGCGTGCGCATTCACCAGTGGTTGTGCTGGAGCCACGCACACAATCCAAGTTTGTTCCTCAGATCGAGATGGAGAGCTTTCTCTTAGCTGAGGAGCAGAGTAAGAGATTCATCCAACATGCATCATACAAGCAGCAGCTGAATCAGGTAGAATGAAATACGGCTCTGATAGAGGCTTCGTCCCAAACAAAATAAAGCTACTGGGTGTCTTGGTAAGACTCTGTAAGTGGTGATCCCTAAAAAGGCCTGTCTGCTGCCATTGGACTACTGTTTTCTCTAAAGTGCTGTCTGGAATGTTGTCAGAGACAACATTCAGAGGGATTGGGAAGGAAAGCCTCTTAGTCACTACCTGTACTGCCCTCATTGCCATTGAAATATAACAAGGTTACAGTCAAGCTCTGAAGCTTCACTCAACACTCTGCCCAACCGCCTTTAATGCTCATAAAGTAGGAGTTTGCAGAATTTGTTTGTTGTTATGCTACACACTAAATGCATGGCACACAAATGTTTGATGCAGCAAAATGTCAGTGCTTTTTTAACAAAGGAGAAATGAGCACATATGCACCTTCCCTATATTATGTGAAGATGGATAATAAAATGATAACAGGTATATCTATTTGTTGTTCTTATTTTAATATTCACATCAGGCTTGTGATTTTGCAAGGAAATTGTAACATAAATGTTCCTAGTGTTCTAGGGTTACTCTCCTGGGCTCATATTCTAATACAGGTGTGATAAGAACTTATATTTCTAAAAGAAACAATCTTTAAGAAACAACTGCATTTGCATAAAGGATTTATCTTTTATCTTAATGCTTAATGTTTTAGTGTGCTAATGTCTGATTTTAAGTACACTTAGTTAAAAAGGCTACCACAAGTACTGTTCAAGTTCAAGTTCGGTTTATTCGTCACATACATAGTCATACACAGTATAACTCGCAGTGAAATGGTGGAGAGTGCTCTGTCCAAACTGAGGAAAAGAAAACAGGGGTGCATAGAGAAATATAGACATTCTCTATATGTGAAATATATATATGCAAAGATAAATATATATATATATTCTATGTATGTACAAAATATATTAACAATATATGTACAATATATGTACATTATGATTATATACACAATGTACAATGTATATGGTTGTGTATATATGTACACAATCTACAGAATGTACAGATCCATTTCGTATAATAACATATCTACAGTTGTTGTGTAACAAGGTCATTGAATATAAATATATATATACAGATATACAGTTATGTTACATTGTGGTGGTGGTCCCCACAGTTTATCAGTTTCCCTGATTCAGGGCCCGAATGGCCTGTGGGAAGAAGCTGCTCTTCAGCCTCTCTGTCTTGGTCTTCAGGGAGTGAAAGCGCCTCCCTGACCTCAACAGAGAGAAGAGTCTATTGTTGGGATGGGTGGGGTCCTTCACAATCCTCCTGGCCTTGGTCTGGCACCGCATGTAGTAGATGGTCTGCAGGTCAGGAAGTTCCGTGTGAGTGATGCGCTCTGCTGAACGCACTACCCTTTGGAGTGCTTGTCTGTCCTGCTTGGTGCTATTCCCAAACCAGACTGTGATGTTCCCCGTGAGGATGCTCTCGATAGTGCAGGTATAGAAGTTCCGCAGTACCTTGGAGGGCAGTCTGAAGGACAGGTCCTGCGAGATGTGAACACCAAGGTACCTGAAACTATCTACTCTCTCCACCGTGGTTCCACTGATCCTCACAGGTTGGTAGTGCCGCTCCTGCTTCTTGCTGCAATCCACGATCAGCTCCTTTGTCTTACTGACGTTTAGGAGGAGATAATTTTCCTGGCGCCAGTTTTCCAGGTGTTTAATCCAGGTAGGCCCTCTCGTCGTTGTCCGAGATCAGACCCATGACAACGGTGTCGTCAGCAAACTTGACAATGATGGTGGAGCTGGAAGTGGCTGTGCAGTCGTAGGTGTACAGTGAGTAGAGCAGGGGGCTTAGGACACAACCCTGAGGAGCTCCAGTGCTGAGGGTGAGGGTGGATGAGGCGCAGTTGCCCACCCGTACTGATTGTGGTCTGTCTGTTAGGAAGTTGGAGATCCAGTCGCACAGGGATGTATGCAGTCCTAGATCCCCCAACTTAGTAGTGAGTAGGGAGGGGATGATAGTGTTAAATGCTGAACTGTAGTCGACAAATAGCATTTTAACATAATTTCCCCTCCCTTCGTCCAGGTGAGTCAGTGTAGTGTGGAGCAGATGTGCAATTGCATCGTCAGTGGAGCGGTTGTGGCGGTATGCAAACTGCAGTGGGTCCATGGAGGCTGGCAGTGAAGATGTGATGAAGTCTCCGACTAGCTTTTTAAAGCACTTCATCACGACTGATGTGAGGGCGACAGGTCGGTAGTCATTGAGGTCGGAGGGTCGAGGTTTCTTCGGGACGGGGACGATGGTGGATCGCTTGAAGCTGGACGGGACGATACCGAGCGTCAGGGAGAGATTGAAGATGTCGGTGAATACCGGGGCTAGCTGATCTGCGCAGGCTTTGAGGACCCTCCCGCAGATACCGTCTGCTCCCATCGCCTTCCTGGTATTCACCCTTTTAAACACTCTTCTCACGTCACTCTCCGTGACGATGAGAGGGCGCTGTTCTATGGTGCGCCCCGCGCATGTGCCATTGGCTGCGCCGATAGTGCCATTAGCACTAGCGCTGCTAGCATTAGCGCTGCTAGCATTAGCGCCGTTAGCATTAGCGCTGCTAGATGTAGCCTCGAAGCGAGCGAAGAATGTATTCAGCTCGTTCGCCAGAGACTCATCCGCACTCATCAGTCCGGAGGGTGGGCTCCTGTAGTCCGTGATCGTCCGTAGTCCCTGCCACAGGGATCTAGAGCCACTCCGCTGTCACTAAATATTAACTAGTTTCAACTTTGCTAATAGTTCTACTGATTTTCATAATTTTCTTCTTCTTTCCATTTGTTGAACATTAAACAGCTCTGTTTCATCTTCTCTCTCTCTCTCTCTCTCTCTCTCTCTCTCTCTCTCTCTCTCTCTCTCTCTCTCGAAGCTCCGCCTTGTGGTTTTAATATGCTCATCCACAATTCAATATAGAGCTCTACAGTCTATATCTGCACAGAGCTGATGAGTTTATAAAAGTCCACACTGCAAAATGTGCATAGTACTGACGTTTACATTACAATGCTCTGTCCAGTCATGCCAAAGCCAGTTTTCTTTCAATTCAATGTATGTACATGAATTACTTGAAGACATGAATAGAAATCTATAGAGGCATTACTCATTATGTCATGACCCTGTTATCTATTAGAAACCCACAATTTATCTGAATTAATTATTCATAAATAAATTGTCAGTTTCATGTCCATTCAGATTTCAGTGGAGATCAGCAGGGGTCTATTGCTGTGTATTATTATTCATAACACTGTGCCTGCAAACTGTGAGAACAGACACACACAGGTTATTTTCCAGTCCTTGAGTGCTTTTGTGGCACTGCTTGACAGTTGGTGGAGTGTTCCTTAAAAGAGCCACTGAGCATGATGGATTCGGTAGTAGGAGTTTAGTGAGCAGAGAGGACGAAGACTTACGAGTGCAGGCCATGAACACCCCCCTCCACCTGAGCAGACATGGTCCTCTTCTCAAACTTCAGCTCTCCAGAGTACATCATAGAGCTACACTCAACATAGAAAATGACATTACACACAAGCATTCACTCACACACAGCTTCCTCTCTTCCATTTTCTGCTGACCTTCCAAAGAACCCTTGAAGCTATAAAAGATAAGAAAGACCATAAATAGAAATGTGTTTGTAGACAAAATATATCCTAGCATTTGAAAAACTGATGTTTTTCAGTGTACATGAAAAGGGAAGTAGATTCATCTGAACCCACATCTTGTTTTTTCAGTAGATGAGTACTGCTGTTGAGCCTTCTTACAATGACAATGGTTTTATTTAAGCCCTATTCAGTAATTACACAACACTGAAAACATCACAGTAAAACAGCAGTATGACCAGCACTTAAGAGTAAATACCTGAGTGCTTTTCACTTGGCTTAGAAGATTTTAAAGCATGCATTAATGCTACATAAGACCATATTGGGGTATTTGAGAAAATCAACAGCAAAGCTAAAGGTCCAGAGATTATAAAGGTTACCATGAAGGTGATACACATAATATGGGTTTTCCCAGAAACTAGTAAACCCAGCTGACATTTGCTAGACAGCAAACATTGGAGGTGTCTAGTGGACAGGAAATATCTACAATAAACCTTTTATATTTGTTTATCAGGGAGTGTGTATTCTCACAACAGTTCTGAGGAAAATTGCAAATAAATGAAAATCCAGGAAGTTGCAAACAAATTTGATTCTTTTCACTAAACAATGGTTTCTCAATTGCATGCATCTGCGTGCACAAGGAAAACAACTCCTAAATAGAAATAACATTATCACATTAAATGATTTAAGGTATATGATCACAGGAAACAAAAGAAAGTCTGATTGCCTTTAAACTAGGTTTGAATCCTTTAAGCAGACAACCTCAGAGCAATGGAAAACTGAGCCGAAAGCAAAAACTTTGGCCAAGTGTGAAAAGGCCATCCATAATTACCATAATAAATGTTATCTCACGGTGCACCCTTGTTGAAATGATGATCAAGTAGAAATGTGTTCATTTTCAATAGACTAGGTTCCTTTTTTCCATTACACTAGCATAATGTCCTTAGTGGTTGCAGCCTATTCTGGTAACACCCTCATAGCAGGACAAACATTATAGAAGTATGGATAGGCTTGCTTGGTGAATGTTTGTCTGAAGGTGTGCACATATCTGTTGTTGAGAGGATCAAAGAAGGAGATCAGACCACTGTCCCAGTCCAGGAGCACTCTGATCTGCTGGAGGGTCTGCTTCATGGCAAGAGGCATCAGCCTCTCGTCTGACACTCCTATCCCATATTTACCCTTGTACTAACCCACTTGCCACAAGCCATGCTTTATGAGGTCCTCACAGACTCACAGAAGAAAAAGTGATACAGCCTATTAAAGAATGTCATGCTTCAGTTACATGCTTTTTTCTGTACTCACACTTCCTCCAAATGTCTCACAGAATCAAATCATTTTCAACCTGCCATGAAGTGGATACAAATCAACAGAACGGCATAAAGAGAAACCACAACAACAGATGAATAAACAAAACAAGACTTTCCATGTTCAACTTGACATCTTTATTAGTTGGTAGTTGTTTAGTTGTTTTTATTTTTTGCTTTCTGCGGAATATGTAAGGACCTGTTTCCACTGAAATATAAACCACTAAACAGAACTAAAGTGCTGAAAGGCATATGTGGAAAAGGAAAACATTACACAATCAAAAACAACCATATTTTGTGCATCTTACTAATTAATTAAATTTCAGTTCTAATTCAATGATTACATCCAACCTAGACATACAGGTTTTGCCTGTTAGAACATAGGGGAATCTTTTTAGCAATATATATTGCTGACTGAACTGACTGGCATCTATTTAATGCAAATATCATGGTCATTCCATAGAAAACTACAATAAACACAAGCTGCAGTACAAGATCTCATCATGCATCTTACTGAGATGTAATCTGATCTCCATGTACTGTTCAGAGGAACTCAAAGTCTTTGTCCAGCTCTTTGAAATTAAAATATTAAGTCACAAATAATGATTCCTATGAACATTAAACATATGTAACAAATGTGTCTTTTATTTGAATATATAGTGTTCTAGAGTTAAGGCACTCTCAGTAGAAGTATTCTCTCATAATGAATGAGACTACTGTTTGCGAAGGCAGGAAAGCCTCTCTCAGTGAGCTTGAAGGTGAATATGTGGACATGTGTATGACATAGAAGTCCATGCTCTGTGTCAGGCCTGTATTGCTATGACCCTCTGTGGAGGCTCTACTTCACAATGAAGGGGATTAGCGCTTTTGCCCAGTACCCACTGGAGAAGGTCCTCTCCAAGAGCAGCTCCCTTCTCTGGGCTCCACACCCACACATACACACACACACACACGCACAGGGCCCACATCACACATGCACATATACACCAGTGACCCAGCAGAGTCCCTGATTGAAAGCCCACAAAGCCCAGAAGAAGTTTATAGGAGCAAAAGCTTCTAAGTAAGCAGGAAGAAGCTGCTGAATAGGACAAACACCACCTCTGCTCAGCATATCTGATTGGGGAAATTTGTGTGAGTTCCTCAGAAGCAACATTTAAAAAAAATAACAGGCACATTGAAAGGAGAAACAGTAATTTCCATAAACTGTAAGAAACAGGTGAACTGGGGTTGGCAAGAGAAGAGGTTAAGAAAGGTCTGCTTGTGTGTGCACATGTGTGCATGCATACCAGCTTGTTCAATATTATTTTTCATTTTTATCACATACTGAAAGTTGCCTAGGTGCTCTGCTACATCAGTCACCATTCCAGAGGCCTTGATCCTGAAAGAACATGCAGGAATGGATGTTGGCAGATTCCATGTGCTGAATGTACACATAGAATTAACAGATACAGAATATATCCTCCTACAAGAGAGGTTTATTGGTAGCTACAAATACATAAAACAGTTTAGTCAAAGTGCTTCCAAAAAAGATCTTATAGCAACTTTAATGATAAAGCATACCAGACTTCACAAGTATTTTTGTTGCATAATTATCTCTGACTCACCCACTAGAGGGCACAACATCCCTATTTAGTCATTTAGTGGTAGTGAATGGCCTGGGCCAATTAAAATTAGACTAACCTTAGCCTTCTATGTTTTATTAAGTTATCCTCTCTTCATTATGTTACACCTACATGATTCAATTATTTCTCCAATTCCCACAATGCCTTAGACTCAACCGTCACACTAATCCTTTAAGGTAGAAGTTCTCCTATTGATTAGTTGTCAGCCTTAGTCAGCTTTATGATTGTATAAGAGACATTAAATTTAAATTATTCAATTGTTTAGTTATTGCAATTAATTTGTTTAAAAAATGTTACAATGGTGTAATAGTCAGCAAATATATCTATGTGTAAGGATATAGGCATGCAAATTGTGATACAAGGTTACTTATTTATGCATTTTTGATGATGATTATACTACTGCAGCGCTTTGTGATGCTAATTAGACTACTGAAGTGCTGTGTGATGCCAGCTAGACTACTGCAGTTCTGTATGATACCAGTTAGACTACTGCAGAACTGTGTGATGCTGATTAGGCTAATACAGTGCTGTGCGATGTTGATTAGACTGCTGCAGTGTTGTTCTTTATGGGCTTCCTGTCTGTAGGTTAAAGAAGCTGCAGAACATTCAGAAAATGGCTGCTGGAGTTCTTACACACACCAGCTTAAGGGAACATATAACTACTACACTCAAACATTTACACTGGGTTCCTGTTCGTGGCTGTGTGCAGTACAAAATCCTTCTCTTGGTTTTTGCCCTCATGGTCTGACCTGTCCATCCCTTTCTGGTGTTCCTCATATGTCTTTTCCTTCACTCTGTCTCCATCCCTCTGACACTCATCTGCCCTTTAATTGGTTACTATAGTATGCACTTGCATCAATATTATGTCTATTTTTTTTAACCAATTTTACTCCCTCCTGTTATCTTATTTATATATTTGAATCTTCTTTATATTTTATTTGACCTTTTTTATATTGTATGAACTTGTAAAGTGCCATTGGGTAACAAGAAATGCCCGTAATTTCTTAATTAGAATAAAATTCTTCTTCTTCTTCTTCTTCTTCTTCTACTTCTTCTTCTTCTTCTTATTATTATTATTATTATTGTTATTATTATTATTATCAAACATTGTATTGATCATCCTTTCAAAGGTTGCTGGTGTTACTTTTGGGCTATTATTATCAAATTTAGAATGGTGTGTTTTGCCTGGAATTAGTTTCTTTTGTATTGAGCAACCTAATGGAAAAAGTTATTCTTGAGCAGATAATCTACTATTTTTCACTTAATGAATCATTGATTTCAAGCATGCCTATAAAGCAGATCATTCTACGTGCACAGCACTGACAAAAATGATCGACAAGATATTTTTACAAGAAAATAATGGTCGGAATCGTATTATTTGACTTTACTGTGGCATTTGTTATTAACAAAACAAAGTATATATGGGTTTAGTCTATGGTAAAACAGCAGTTTCTCCTCCCCTAGATGCTTTCATTGTGGTGTTTCCCAGGGGAGCTGTCAGGAAAGAGCTGTCTAAGCTCTGGTTAGCTGAGAATGAATCTGCAAGCCTCACACTGCCCTGTCAGTAAGGAGAGCGAGCATGCCTCTCTCATGGCTCAGAGCTCAGGAGAGGCTGCCCTGCGGTCTAATGGGCGTCTTTAGGAATATCTGTGATAGTAAACACAATATAAATTATGCGAGAGCTCAACATAGTCACACTGCCAGGCAGGTTAGTTAAACCAAAACCCAAAACAGATGCAGCATGCAGATCTGTATTGTCTTGGTCACCACAGTATGGAACAAGTTACCAACTATGATCATGGGAGTACACAGTTTTGTTGGTGGAGCCCAGGAAGAGCAGCTGCTACCTCAGCTAATGGGGATCCAAATAAAGACACGAAAAACAAAGAAATTTCAGTAGTTATAGGAAGTAAAGCTGTTCTGTAGAATTCAGAATTACAACTCAGACTGCATATTTTTGCAGGACACAGTTATATTGCTTTGCTGACAAATATGAAAGGATGATATAAAAGTTGTTGTTTTGGAGCAGAACAGCATCTAGTCTGGTAGGCTACTACTTCAACTACTCACTTCTTCAAGAGGTATCCACAGTACTTCAGGTACAAACCGTTCTATTCTATCCTCTACAGATTTCTGTGAGTTTATGTTTGCATAATATGAATTTCTGTTTACATTCATCAACTTTTTTATGAAATATACTGTATAGTGAATTTCTTGAAGTCTACACCATAATGAAGTTTATGAAAAAACAATGTTTATGAAAAAAAGCATTTAAATGCTCCTCAATCAAAGAGTATTAATTTTGTAAAATGGTGGGTAGTTAAAATAGTATTATTTTCTGCTTTCTACTAATTTTACTTCACTTGTTGTGAAGGAAAAAAAAACTACTAAGCAACCACATGTAACTTATGATGTGTTATAATCTGAAATTGTTTAGTGGATGAAACACTGCAGGTGCTGTTGTTGTTAGTGCTAACTGCTTTATAGTACAGAAATAATAAATGCTGAATCTCCTGATTGTCTTATTATGGCTTTATGTTATACAAATTTTCTGCCTTCCTCTATTTTAGGGAAAACAATGGCGCTGTCAAAGCTCAACCAAGCTACTAAGAGTTTCACCAAAGCACAGGATTACAGAAATGACATCATGCTGCTGATGCAGCCCTATGCTAACTGGGAGCAGTATCTATTGCCGGCACCCGTCTCCATCGATTTACTGGCTCAGCTGGTACGCATTTCTGCTGCAGATGACTTCTCCATCAATAAAAATCCACCAAAAGACGGGTTCAAATTCATCAGATACCCCAATTCTTTTAGGGCCTGCCTCTTTCAAGTATGTAATGGTTGCTGGCAAGCCTTTAATGTTGCTCACAAGAACATGGACCAAATTCGTATGTACACCGGACAGGTTCCAGAGTACATCAAAAACTCAGTTGGGCTCATAATACAGGAGGATGATGGTCTTGTCCAAGCCTTCTTACCAGCTGAGCTTCAGAACATTGCACACATATCATCAGAATGCTTAAACCTGGCCATCATGACTGAGAAACAATTCTCAGATATCATCAAGCTGATGCAAGAACTGGTGGAGGCTTTGGTGAATGCAAGACAGAGTCATGATGAGGAGATGGAAGAAATCAAGAAAAACATTGAGATAGCAAAGATTAAACGGGCTGAAGCTAAGGAGGCAAGCGACAGGGCCGAGGCTGCTTTCAATCTGGCTAATGAAAGATTAGCTGAGGACAGAAGGGCCTACCAGCAAGCAATGAAAGATTTGCCAAGTGGATGGGGCCTTTTTGGCCTGAAGCTAATATCAAGTATGTCAGAGCAAGCAATATCAATAGCCTGTGCGTTTGCAACAGAATTTCTTCCAGGACAAATTATCCAAACCTATCTCCAAGCGGACACTATTACACCAAAAGCCATAACACATGTGATCAAAAACTGAAAAGGCACTCCTGAAAGCCACAGAAACATGGCCACTGGAATGAAGAGTAACGTGGATGAAATGTTGGCAACAAGTAACATATTTTCTAAATCTATAACATTTCTACTAGTGGTTGAGAAAATGGAAGAACTTTGCAAAGGTAAGGAAATAAATTGGCCTGAGGTGTATGATCAGGAGAAGCAAATGGTAAAGTCTGATTACTTGGTGGGACTATTTCAGCAAGTCAGCAGAGATATACAGCAAGAAGCTGAATGCCCGATTAAATCCGAGGCACTAGGCATCTGTGACAAGGGTATCTCCACTTTAACAGAGCTAGGTAAATATGCTCCAGAGGGGAAATGTGATGATGCCAAAACAGAGGAGCTTATTAAAGCCATTGACGAACTGAATGTAAGGGCCATGGCCTTTTATTCCAAAAGCAAGTCTTTTACAAATCAGCCATCTTTCTTGACAGCACCCCCCAAGTCAAGTCAACAGCAAATCTATGACTCAGCAAATACAGATGTGGTCCAGATGCACTTAAGACAATCTCATCTACGTCTACAAATGGCTGAAACCCAGCTAAAAATTGCAAATGAACGGAACGAGAAGACTATGGACAACTTGGATCAGAAGAAAAAAGCTCTTGCTGAAATTGTGAGTGAGCTGAAACATTATAATCTCAAGGAGATCGACTTCAACAAGAGAATTGTGGTGCTAGCGAAAGGCCTGGAAATCATGGGGCAGGTGAAAGAACAGTGGGAGAAACTGGTGCACTTCTTTCAGATCATTTCAAACATTGTTAAGACCACTCTTAGTGAAAATCTTAAACATTTTAAACAGACTGTTGAAATAGCTGTAGAGAACAACTACACCTACAGCATGTTTGTCAAAGACAAAATCTACACTAATGCTCTGAATGCTTCTGCCTACGCCTATTTGGTTAACATGATGTCTACCACTTACACTGAGGTGTCTGTCCAGTACCTGATGAACAATGTCAGTACTCTGGGAAGACTGATGACCATGGATCCAAACTCACCTCAGTTCCTTGCAGAGATTGACAAGTTAGGGAAGGAATGCGAATCTGCCCAAAATGGTATCAACAGCCTTGCAGCAAGAAACAGGAAGGAGTTTTACAACAGATGCGAGGAAAGAATAACTCAAATCAAGACAATCCTTACCGCAGCACTGGCCCCACTGAGTGAAAAGGACAATCTCAATCTGAAGAAGGCAATAGATGCAATGAAGGAACCAATTCAGAAGGTGGAGGAAGACAAACCAGCAACTGAGATGAAGGCTATAACTGAGGATGATGCTGACCAATATGCATAACTTCATAATAGTGCATTTAATAGTGCATTTTCCTATACTTTTCTTTTCTTTTTTCTGTCATTTTAATGTAGTATGTATACAGTATTACATTTGACAAAAACATGATTAGAAGGTTTGACCTAATTCCTGTCTGTTAATTTATTCTGAATAATCAATTTTGTTCTTTTGATTAAATTACTGCAGCATCATACTGTCTCGTGTTGTTTTTCTTTGTGATTCAAAGAACTTTAAAATCCAAGAGGTAATATGTATGCCAAACAAACAAACAAAAAAACATTTCAGATTGCAGAGTAGCTATTACTAATTATTAGCTATTGCTCATCTCTTTTTCAGTAGAAAAAAGAAATTGGAGTTTAGATTTACTAAAGTGTAATGAGTGAACTAAAGCCATTAGATTTTAGTAAACTCACAATTCTTCACACATTAATTGTGTTGCACATTGAGTGTGAGTGCAGTGTGGTGAACAGAGGAATACAGGCTCAGTAAAGGAAGTAGCATTTCTTAGCAGCTAGGGTGGTACTGATGGGCCCAACATCTTAGTAAAAACAAAGTCTGACACTTTACACAAAAAAGAAATCACAGACACTATGATTTCATTATTTCAAAACATTAGCTATAATGAATCATTTTAGTGAATTATTATGATTATGAATTATGACTGCTCAAGTAAGGACATCCATGTATGCAAACAAAGCCATTATAATAAACACTCTCTCTCTCTCTCTCTCTCTCTCTCTCTCTCTCTCTCTCTCTATATATATATATATATATATATATATATATATATATATATATATATATATATATATATATATATATATATATATATACAGTGCATCCAGAAAGTATTCACAGTGCTTCACTTTTTCCACATTTTGTTATGTTTCAGCCTTATTCCAAATTGGATTAAATTATTTTTTTCCCCTCAAAATTCTACACACAATACCCCATAATGACAAAGTAAAAAAAGTTTGTTTGGAATTGTAACAAATTTATTAAAAATAAAAAAAACAAAAAAATCACATGCACATAAGTATTCACAGCCTTTACCATGACACTCAAAATTGAGCTCATGTGCATCTTGTTTCCACTGATCATCCTTCAGTTGTTTCAACAACTTGATTGGAGTCCACCTGTGGTAAATCCAGTTGATTGGACATGCTTTGTAAAGGCACACACCTGTCTATATAAGGTCCCATAGTTGACAGTACATGTCAGAGCACAAACCAAGCCATGAAGTCCAAGGAATTCTTTGTAGACTACTGAGACAGGATTGTATCGAGGCACAGATCGAGGGAAGGGTACAGAAAAATTTCTGCAGCATTGAAGGTCCCAATGAGCACAGTGGCTTCCATCATCCGTAAATGGAAGAAGTTTGGAACCACCAGGACTCTGAGTGATCGGGGTAGAAGGGCCTTAGTCAGGGAGGTGACCAAGAACCCAAGGGTCACTCTGACAGAGCTTTAGCATTGCTCTGTGGAGAGAGGAGAACCTTCCAGAAGGACAACCATTCCTGCAGCACTCCACCAATCAGGCCTGTATGGTAGAGTGGCCAGACGGAAGCCACTCCTCAGTAAAAGGCATAAGACAGCCTGCTTGGAGTTTGCCAAAAGGCACCTGAAGGACTCTCAGACCATGAGAAACAAAATTCTCTGGTCTGATGAAACAAAGATTCAACTCTTTGGCCTGAATGCCAAGCGTCATGTCTGGAGGAAACCAGGCACCGCTCAGCACCTGGCCAATACCATCCCTACAGTGAAGCATGCTGGTGGCAGCATCATGCTGTGGGGTTGTTTTTTGGCAGCAGGAACTGGGAGACTAGTCAGGGAAAGATGAATGCAGCAACATACAGAGACATCCTTGAAGAAAACCTGCTCCAGAGTGCTCTGGACCAGGGTGAAGGTTCACCCAACAGTACAATGGCCCTAACCACACAACTAAGATAATAAAGGACTGGCTTCAGGACAACTCTGTGAATGTTCTTGAGTGGCCTAGCCAGAGCCCAGACTTGAACCCAACTGAACATCTCTGGAGAGATCTGAAAATGGCTGTACCCCGGCGCGCCCCATCCAACCTGATGGCGCTTGAGAGGTTCTACAAAGAAGAATGGGAGAAACTGCCCAAAAATATGTGTGCCAAGCTTGTAGCATCATACTCAAAAAGATTTGAGGCTGTAATTGCTGCCCAAGGTGCTTCAACCAAGTATTGAGCAAAGGCTATGAATACTTATGTACATGTGATTTTTGTTTTTTTTATTTTTAATAAAGTTGCAAAAACTCCAAACAAAGATTTTTTCACTTTGTCATAATGGGGTATTGTGTGTAGGAGTTTGAGGGGAATTTTTTTTTTTTTAATCCAATTTGGAATAAGGCTGTAACATAACATAAAATGTGGAAAAAGTGAAGCGCTGTGTGTGTGTGTATATATATAAATATATGTCATTTCACTTTTATTGGGGATTAATTAGTCCAGAGGCCTATAAGAGCTTGTCAAGGAAAAAACGTGTGTATGGGTGCATGCATGTATATGTATATGTATATTAGGAACCAAGCATTAAACCATTAAGCTGCAATAAAACTGAGACACAATTGTCTTGGAGAAAAGAAAAACCATGTTCAGTTAGCACAGGCTGTATCAAAAGCCATAGAACCAGAGGACATTAAAATCATAATTCTCACCTTGCATAATCTCTCATGATTCAACTGTATATGTAAACAGATATGCATTGGTGTGTTGTAAGGTGTTCTGCCATTATCTGATGATATGTTTGCAGAAAGTGTGTTACATCTCTAGAGAGACAATTGCCTCCTGGCCTCTTTTTGGTGGAGAATGGAAAAAGATACACATATACACAGACCCGCGCACGCATGCACACACACACACACGCACGCAGCATTAGTTTAGCTGCAGATGCAGTTACTGCATCAACACTTCTAACGTGACTGCCATGTGGCCTCTGCAAGTCCAACCCTCATCAACATGTGCTTCATGTATCTGGATCTCTTTTTATCTCATTCTTATTTTTTATGTCATTCTTTCTCTTTCTCTCTTATCCCTATAGGCTCTATTTGCTTTCTGCTAGCAAACAAGAAGTTAAAAAGACTATAAGAACCATCTCATGTACAAACAGTGGAGGGGGGGGTTGAGGTGTGAGTGTGTATGCATTCGTGTCTGTATTTGCCAGTGCCTTTGCCTTGCAGAGCTTGAAATGAGTTCAGAGGCAGTCTGGAGGTGAGACTGATCTCTTCCTTCCTTCTTTCTTCCTCTCTCCTTCTCCCTCTTTCTCTCTTGTTCATTGCCCTGGTTTTAGGAGTGTGATGCGATGGATTTGGGAGCGGAAAAGTACACAAGCGGATGTATGGGCTTCTGCTGCCCCTCCTCTCCACCCGAGAAGCCGATCCATGTCCTATCACCATTCCTGTGAGTGTGCATGAAGGGGAGAGAGAAGGAGGGGAGCCAGTGCTTGTGTGTGTGTTTGTGTGTGTGTGTGTGTGTTTGTGTGCATACGCGCATGTGTGCATGTCCCAGCACCCATTCTGAGGGGAGGAGGGAGCTTTAACTGGCCGTTGGATGTCACAGAAGCAGGAGTGTGTGAGAGAGCGCAGACAGAACAGCCGGGGGTCCTGACGGAAGAGGGAAAGACTGTGCGGAACGACAAGACAAGGGGCTGGCACGTGGACCTTTCAGCCAGCGCTTGCAAGGCATTGGACAATAGGAGCAGGCTGCACTACAACTCTCTGCCTGGAGCCCAGAAGCTGGTGTTGCTTGAGTCTTGACTTTGCGTTTTCTGAACGTTACGGCGGAGAGCCACTGTGCTGGGGGTCTCGTGGGCATTGCCAGTGTGCTGGAGGTGCTGGGTGTTACCTGTGCAGTGCGTCTAAGGTTTGGGTGAGGGAGGGAGCAGCAGGGGAGCATGGCTATACAGCTGATGCCTGAATCCGCCATCTGCCTCCTTATGGTAAGTGAAGTGTTCGATCCCCTCCAAGACAGGAACACACACACACACACACACACACACACACACACACACACACACACACACACACACACACACACACACACACCTATAGCAGTGACTGCCACACCCTAGGGACAAAGTCTTCATTGGTCTCTCTGGCTAGATTGCTCTATTGTATTTGATTATTGTTCTCTAACACTCCCACCCTCCCTCTCTACACTCTCCCTCACTCTCTCTCTCTCTACCCCTACACACAGCACTTTGACCACGTGTACCTCTGCAGTAGGACAGCAGAACTAATGCAGCATAGAGATCGTCTCTATACTTAACATTATAATAATAATCTGCAATGCTTGAGAAATGCAGACTGTGGAATGTGGATTTTAAATTGCAGGTCACCTTACCAAATTGTGGACTATTAAATAAAGTTTGTTTTCTTATGCAGACTGTGTGTGTGTGTGTGTGTGTGTGTGTGTGTGTACACTGACTATTTCCCTTTGTTTGTTTTATCATTTTTATTTTCATTGCAAAATCTGATGTGTGTGTAGTCTTAAATAGCGTCTCATATGGAAGGTAAACACATACTTTCAGAGTTAGACTGATTTGACTGAAACACTAATCAATATCTTAACATTGTTTAACTGCAAAAGTGTATAAATGGTTTTGATAACCACTGAAAAGATATGGAATGATGAAATGTATGTAGGGCCATTCTAATGTACTACTGACCAATCATTCTCTGCCTCAGGAAGTGTCCTTAATCTCTTATCCAACTCTCTGAGAAAAGGAGAGCGATAGAGAGAAACAGACAAAGAAATATGTAAATGTGCAAAGTAAATGTGTGTATCTTGCTTATGGTCAAAGAAAGAAATCTAATAATTCTGTACTAGACAAATGTGTGACAGATTTACTTAGAGAAGTAAAATAGTTTGAGGAGTTCAGAGTTTTAATAGTGTTGCAGAAGAACAACAAAAACATTGCCTGAATTTCAGAATCCCAGAAAACAGGCACAGAAAATTTGAGAGCAGACTGCTAAATTCAACTAAACAATCCAAAAGAGCAGGGGGAGCAGTGCCAGTACCAGACAGCGATGGCGCAGGTCGGGACACTCTCTATGATGCTGTTGCAGACCAGATCAGGATGACGGACATGCTGTCCTTCTTCAGTCTCCTCAGGAAGCAGAGCTTTCTTCACTAAGGAAAAAGTGCTCAGGGACCATGAGAGATTGTTTGTGATTTTAAGAGAGTGTATGTTCTCACTCTTCACTGTATGTATTAGGGTGTGAGGCATTTGCATCCTTCTGTAGTCCACAGTCATCTCTTTTGTCTTTTTGACAACCAGAGAAAGGCATGTCTGGAGAGACTGTGACAAAGGCTTTGACTTCTTTAATTATTTCTGTATTGTTTTTCATGGTATAAATAAAATGTAAAAAGGCAAAGCTAAAGCAAACATATGAATCTAATTAATCTAATTAAGGCTAAAGTGAAAAGAAAGCAAGCCCACAATAGTTTATTCTATTCTATTCTATTCTGTGTGATGACAATGGAATTGTCAACAAAACCAAAACTGTGATGTCATAATATCACTGACCATTGTCATAATAGCTATTCTTATAATCTGCTTGACAAAGGTAAAATTGGTCAGTCTGTTGACAGAAATGGGAGGTTGCAGCAGCAAAATGCAGTTCTGCTGCTCTCACAGAAGATCTTCGAAGAAGAAGAAAACGAAGATTTTGTTGGACAGGAACACACAAAAAGCAATGAGTAGATTGCAACAAGAACTACCTGACAGAGTAGATACGAAGGAAATTAGAAAACGACACTGTGTTAAAATTGGAAAATTTGAGGAGGAATGTAGTGGGAAGCAGTTGGAGGAGAAGCAGAAGGAGACAAAAAATGAACAGAGTGAAAGATGGCACCTGAAGAGTGAAAGAGAGGATCTAGAGCGTGAAAGACAACACCTGAAGAGTGAAAGAGAGGCTCTAGAGAGAGAAAGACAACACCTGAAGGGTGAAAGAGAGAATCTTGAGAGTGAAAGACAACACCTGAAGAGTGAAAGAGAGGATCTAGAGTGTGAAAGACAACACCTGAAGAGTGAAAGAGAGGCTCTAGAGAGAGAAAGACAACACCTGAAGAGTGAAAGAGAGACTCTAGAGAGTGAAAGACAACACCTGAAGAGTGAAAGAGAGGCTCTACAGAGTGAAAAACAAAACCCAAAGTGTGAAAGAAAGAACCTGAAGACGTTATGGGACAAAGTAGTGGGGAAGAAAACTAAGCAGCAGCGCATGGGAAGAGCCATGGCTGGGGAAGCTTTGTACTGCTCAATGGGACCACACACTTCCCAAGGAGGACCAGCTAAAGAAATCAGTAGTATGCAGAAAGGTTTCCCGAGCACATAAAAAGGCTATGATTACCAACTGGCCAAAGAGACAGACGCTGTGCTTGACTACATCAGAACTATGTTTATAACCAGTCAATATGAACTTCTACCAATCCATCCAAAACCTGATAAAGGAGACCTGAATGACGATACTACTGGAACTACAAAATTACTGGGACTACTACTATTTAGCATTCTGAAAAAATAAAAATGAAAAAGTCCTCATGTTCTTTAAAAAAAAATAAATCAATAAAATGTAAAAAGCTCAAAAAGCTTTTTTAAACAATGGCAACTGTGTATTTGATTTACCTCGGAATGGGTGCAGCTGGTTCATGGCGCATGTGTTCGAGCTTTAGCCTCTGTATTTGGCATTTCAGTGCATCGAGCAGTTGAAACTATAGCAAGCAAAGGCAAAAGGAGCTGTGCGGTCGATGTTTGTGCAAGTGGTCTTCCACATAGTCCCATGCTGTGCTGGGTTTAGGGTGTGTTTGCAGGGAGAGCCCAGCGCTTACAGGCTAAGAGGATTACAGTGGAGCATTGCAGGGACTGTCAGAATACAGAGCGCGCGCGCGCGTGTGTGTGTTTTCTCTACACATTTGGAAGAGAGAAAACAGAGCTGTGATGTAGTTGATAAAATTGCAGGCCTGGCACAGGCTCTGCTCAGAATGGTGAGAGAGCACTGGAGGAGTTTGGGAGTTTATTAATAGCGTTTAGCTCACTACAGAAGGAGTAGATCAGGGCTTTGCTGGGAAGGATGATGATAGGGTTTGATCACACCATTTAGCACAACATTGTCATGTCCATGCTGTGCATGGTTCTAAAGAAAAGGATCTTTGTTATTCAATCCAATAAATTTCAAATTGAAATTTTCTGTTTCTCATGAATGAATGTGGACTATAGGATGGGGGGTGTCAACTGTTTGTGTGTGTGCGCGTGTGATTTAGACGGTTGAGAGAGTTGAGAGATAATGTCATGACAACGAACCAATTAAAATCAAAATTATTCACTGTGTTGACAAGAGACACACACACAAACACACACATACACAGAGAGAGAGAGAGAGAGAGAGAGAGAGAGAGAGAGAGAGAGAGAAAGAAACAAAAAGAATCACAATCAGGGCTCACCAGATCTCTCAGAGTCTCTCTGACAGGCCCTAATCCACTCTGCCAATTGAAAAACAGAAAGTAGCAGAGAGAATAGCAGTGTGGCAGTATATGAATGTGCCCCCAACAAATATATAATTCACACACACACATCTTTCACACTTACACATCCATACTCACATGTACACATGTATACACCATTGAACTACACACATCTATATTCACATGCACAAACAAATACCCCACACAAATGTTTGGTCTTTGTGCAAATTCACTTGGAGGTAGGCCAACATTCTAGATATAAAATATGTGACAATAAACATAGCCTCAGTACGTTTCATTTCATGCATTTACATCTTGATCCACACAAACACTTTCACACTCCTTTGCCTCACACTCACAAACACAAGAAACACTCGGGTGGCCTTCGGTAGCAGGAGGGATGTCAGTGCACAAAACACTGGCTTGAAATGTTTTTAACCCCCATTTCAATGAAGACCATCATACCTTGCAAGGTATAGCATTCTTTCACTCTCCTGGACAACCTCAGGCTGTTCCTGGAACCAGCAAAGCCAGTGGTTTTGGCCTCTGTCTGAAGCACAAAGGGGGTATGCAGGAGGCGTAGCAGAGCGTGTCAGGAGGGTGGGCAGAGCCCTCTCCCAGCAGTGGCAGAGGAGAAAGGGCACATGGAGCACAGTGGCTACGGTTGACACCTGCAGGAGGCGACATGTGGGCAGGGCCAGTATGAGCCCACTTGGACCCATCTGCCACCACAGAAAACCCACCTGCTGTGTGTGTGTGTGTGTGTGTGTGCGTGCGTGTGTGTGTGTGTAGATTTGTTGACATTGTTCATGAGTCAGTGAATCATGTTTTTGGTGGATAACTGTTATTCAGGGATATCCCACCATTGGGAGTGGACAATTAGGGGTGCTGGAGTAGGAAGGTATTTGTAGAACATTCCTGTTGTAGGCCTTCCTATAGTGTTTAACTGATTTCCATAACTGAAATACATTATAATGTTTAAAAGTTTAGAAACGTGAGTATAATACTCCAGAAGATGTAGCGTCCTGGTGTGTGAATGAGTAGTAATCTTTCTGAAACAATACGTTTGATTTAATTCTCGTTTTCATTTCCTTGTGGATTGTATTATTTTTTAAACATTTGATTCAAAATTAAGAAATAGTGCAAAAATGTGAAAAAGCACTACAGGATGCATCTTGAATAAACGAAAACCTCGACCAGATGTTGTAAACTTAGAACAGTAATTATGTTCTAAGAATGTTGATAAAAAAGAACAGGAATTTACAATATATACATTTGCCTGCATAGTATCCCAAGTGTTCCATCGACTGCACTCTTCTGGATGAGGATCTCGGATGTTGTTCCTGGGATCTGCTGGAGCCACTCTCCCAGTTTGATGGTCATCGTCCCTAAAACCCTGGTGCTCTGATTGCTACCAGAGCCAGTGTTTCCTCTTCTTTTAGCGTCTCATGTTCCTTGTTGCTGATGTTGCTATCTCTTGGGATTGCTACATCCGTCACTATGGCTCTTTTCTGCTGTTTATCCATCACTATTATGTCTGGTGGTTTAGCTATTACCATCTTTTAAACAATTTTCTGGTATACGATGTCTTATCAAACATAACCCATCCACACTCTAAGAGCATCCACACCATCATCAATCAAATTCTTGGTCTGACCAGCTGTCACTACTACACAGACATACACAGAGACAGAGCGAGAGAGAAGAAGGATGAAAGTGAACAGAGCAACAAATGAAAAGAACCAAACACCATCAATTCTTACCTACCTCAACCCTCTCAGTTTACAGAACAAGCAAATGTGAGAACTGTGACTCACCATTCCCCCCCACCACCTGGAGCTCAGGATACTTCTGTTTAATGTAGTTAATCATGCTGATCTGAAACACCGAGTTTCCCTGAGATGAGTCCTAAAACAATAGACACAGCCTTCAGACCAAATTCACTATGTCCAATCACAGTCCTGTGTTACACAGCCTCATAGCAAAAATAGTTTGTCATTTGATTCAGGCACCATACTCAGGATGGAGACTAATCCCACTCCCTTTAGGACCTTAAGACCTACCAGCACCACCACGTCCACTCCTGCCTGCACGAGCAGGTCCAGCCGGTACTTGTCATCCTCACGGGTAATGATGGCAGCGCCACACAGCAGCTGTTTGCGGGAGTCTTTAGAGGCCAGAGGGTAGTCTCTGTTCTTCTTCAGATCAGTGCGAGCAATTATAGCCACCAGCTCATCACTGTCGTTCACAATGGGCAGTTTACCTGCAATCAACAAGCGTCCCCACGACCGACCCGTTACTCAGAGAAGAAGTGGAGAAGTGAAAATAACCTTTCAAAGTCCTTTAGAAGCAGTTTCACTTCTCAAGCTGAAAAGATGAAGAATCAGACCTTTTTTTGCTGCACTGCAGGATGTCATTGGCCTCTTTGAGTGTAACACCTGCTGGTGCAACCACTAAATCTTCCCTCTTTGTCATTGCCTGGCAAATATCACAAATAAATCACAAAAAGATGTGAGTTTAAAGAATGTGATTTTATACACACACACACACACACACACACACACACTTATATATATACACATTTTTTATTTTTATATATATATATATATATATATATATATATTGCCCTCTTTCACACACTGACACAGAAATATCACAATTTCATGATAGTTCTATTCCACCTATATTTTTAAGCATTGTATGTCATATGTGATTCATTTGTGTTTTTAAAAACCTTTTGTATATTGTATGTACAATCAAAGATGAATCACAAACCTCCTCCAACAGCCGGTCATAGTCCTTCTCTGAGAGGAAGTCAATGTCTCGTGACGTCACGATTCCCACAAGCTTGCTGCCCATCTTGCCGGTTTCGGTGACAGGGATTCCAGAGAAGCCGTGTCGCACCTTGGCCTCAAACACATCTCCGACCGTGTGCTGTGGACTCATCACCACCGGATCCGTGATGAAGCCCTGCTCGAATTTCTGCCATGACACCATATATTGCTCTGCTGATGAGAGGCCTCAGGGAAGCTTGTGTGTAAATCTGCATGTTCAACGTGTTGTTCATTATATTCTTATTAAGACAATTCACTGAAAGTTTGACACCTTAACTTTCCGGACTTCATTTGCTTGGAACTCTGGGGTGCAATTGTGATGGATGATCCCAATACCGCCCATGAGCTGTAATACAAAATCACAGAAAGCTAAATGGAAAAGCAACAGGACTTCATGGTTTTGAGTGTGTGGGGGATACTCACGGCCATAGCGATGGCCATGGAGGATTCAGTCACAGTATCCATGGGAGAGGAAATAAGCGGCGTCTTCAGGGTTATCTTCCGGGTCAGAGCAGAGGTCAGATCCTGAATGACAGACGCAAATGGTAACAGAAAGGAACCAATGTTCTACAGAACAATTATCTTTGTTTATGTTCATGCTTGTATTTTCATACAGACTATGCATTGCACAAAGATAAGAACAGTTTGGGATGTTACTTTGGACAGCTTTCACATATGCACACATCTCTATCCCATTATTAATTTGACTTCAAGTGACTTGGATGTGCTCATTCAAAGCACAAATATTGCTGTTTTTATAAGCAGGGCATCAGTTTAATCTCCCTGTGGTAAGACAGACAAAAACATCCTACGTTCTCTCCCACATTCTAGCACACACACACACAAAATGTAACACCAAATATAAATACCACAATATATACTATCCCATATCCATTACACATGGGAATTTTGGTTCGTGCCTCCCTCACACTGTCATACACACACACACACACACCCACACACCCCTCAGCCTCTCTGCCTGTGACAACACACCCTATGCACCTGGGATGCCAACACCACCTATTTTGCACATCTTATTTGCACTCCTTCATCCCTCTCTTACACTATGCCACACTCCACCCTCTGTTGTAGTCGTGTTCGCACTACATGGCAACTGACTCAGCTCCTCCATCTCACTGAAGGTAGAGGAGACCGCCAGCTCACTAATTAATTAGGAAGATCCCGCCCCCTCCACTAAATCATTACTAGATGTGCTGTATTTACTGAAACACACACACTGGTAAGCCCTTATGGGGCATGTCAGGAAACCTGCTGAGCTGTTTTGGTGCATTTTGCAAAAGTACTCACCACTTCATCTGAGGTAAAGTCAATGAAGCCAGGCAGGATCAGAAAATCACTGAATCAAAGACCACAGAACAAACAAACAAAGAAAAACTGATACTAAAAATACATTATACTAACAACCTAGCAAATACAAGTCACATCAGAAGTAGATGTACGCTAAAGAAAGGCTATTCTGTCTGTGCTCTCATGTAAACAGAGTTAAAACGTAAGCGTTTTACTGATCCGCGGATCGAAATATTTATCCAGTGGGTGTTGGCCGAGGATGCTAAAGCTATTTCTATTCGTTACGCTTTGCCCTTTCTCCATTTCGACGTGCTATCCTTTTATTCGGGAGAGCCGATGTCTCGCATTCGCAGCATGCAAACAACAACCGTCATTATCGTACTCAAGTAGTACACACGGATTTAGTGTGATATACTTCCAAGACTGAACAATGATGCTTTATTCTTAGTGAATGTGAATGAAAATCCCGCTTCTCGGGTTACTCACAAGACGATAGCGTCGCGTACTTCAGACAACAAAAAACGACGTCAAGGAACACAGCTGGTCTTCATCTGCGACCGTTACAGACTAGCCTCTGTGGCATCTCTCAAAGTCAAGCGAAAGTCTAGCCCTTAGCTAAATCACCCAGAATCACAGTTGGAGTTTACACATTTTAAAGACTCGACCTGCTCAGTTTGAGAAAACTCTCATCCTCTCAACGTGGTGGATGACGACGGGACATTTTAAGGGCGCTCACGTCTCTCAGCTCCGGCATGGAACTGAAATACTGATAGTGCGTTTCAGTTGGATTTGGATGTGAAGTGAGAGAGAACAGACGGGCGATGCGCCTTTGTTTTACTGTCCACGCTATTAGCTGGCCAGCCCAGTTCAGGTCTGACGTGTGAAATTTCCGTTTGGATGAGACAAAAATGTTTTTGACTTGGGTTGAAATAATCATCTTGCTTATAAAAGGAGGACTGGTGATGTAGCAAATCCACACAATCGTTTTGAAGCCGTGGTCAGGCTGCCCAATACTCAACTTTATTATGTTATTCACAAAGGATCTGACACAGCCCCCAACTGAGCTTTAAACACCTGGAAGTTAATTTAGTCCATTCTGTAAATTGAAATGTACAGAGATATGGGTCTGTAAAACAAATGGAATGTGATGCTTTTGAGCATTGCTATGGCAAAATGTTTTCATATCTGTTCTACAACACAGATTATATCGGTCTTGATAATATAATTCTTAATCAGATTTATGGTCCTTTTTACTCTGATGACATGGGAATGTTAATATGATGGGCAAAGAAGGCAAGCAGTTATATTTGAGTAGTGCTGGACATTATAAATGAGTAAACATCACTATTTACACATTAGGACATTTTATTATACTATGACATGACTGTATTTCTCTGTAGAGACTGTAAATGTATAGGTCTATTTTATGTGATGATAATCCCCGAAAGGAATGTGTTCTTCTGAGACCAACAATATGGAATTGGGCTAAAATTGCACATCACTGAGAACCCAACCCAGTCTGTGCAACAGTTTAAAAGTACACAATCCAAAAGAAAAATAAAGTCCACTCCTAATGAACTTGTTTAGTGACACTAACGTTAACCTAGTGATGCAAACATGGTTAATTTTGCTGATCAGCACTCCTTTGAAACCGTAGGAGTCTCACCTCTCTGGTTCGTAGCCAGCCTGGATGCGCGTGGCGCTGTAGCGCTGAGCTGCAGTCTCATGCCCATGAGATGTGTTGTGGCCAAATGGCCCCTGGTGCTCAGGGTCGCGAGGCGACAGCTGCAATCTGGCTGGCTCTGTGTCGCCCACAATGAGGCGGTAGTCGATCTGGTAGCTGTCGTGCTTGCCATTGGCAAAGTGCTCATAGACATGGCCCTCCATGTAAGCGATGTCCAGTACTCCAATCCTCCTCTACAACCCTGCGTGAGCTGACGCCCCGGGCCTCCGCCCACCTCCCCTCTCCACCTGCACCACAGAGCGGCTCCTGGGACACTGCGTGCGCATTCACCAGTGGTTGTGCTGGAGCCACGCACACAATCCAAGTTTGTTCCTCAGATCGAGATGGAGAGCTTTCTCTTAGCTGAGGAGCAGAGTAAGAGATTCATCCAACATGCATCATACAAGCAGCAGCTGAATCAGGTAGAATGAAATACGGCTCTGATAGAGGCTTCGTCCCAAACAAAATAAAGCTACTGGGTGTCTTGGTAAGACTCTGTAAGTGGTGATCCCTAAAAAGGCCTGTCTGCTGCCATTGGACTACTGTTTTCTCTAAAGTGCTGTCTGGAATGTTGTCAGAGACAACATTCAGAGGGATTGGGAAGGAAAGCCTCTTAGTCACTACCTGTACTGCCCTCATTGCCATTGAAATATAACAAGGTTACAGTCAAGCTCTGAAGCTTCACTCAACACTCTGCCCTACCGCCTTTAATGCTCATAAAGTAGGAGTTTGCAGAATTTGTTTGTTGTTATGCTACACACTAAATGCATGGCACACAAATGTTTGATGCAGCAAAATATCAGTGCTTTTTTAACAAAGGAGAAATGAGCACATAAGCACCTTCCCTATATTATGTGAAGATGGATAATAAAATGATAACAGGTGTATCTATTTGTTGTTCTTATTTTAATATTCACATCAGGCTTGTGATTTTGCAAGGAAATTGTAAAATAAATGTTCCTAGTGTTCTAGGGTTACTCTCCTGGGCTCATATTCTAATACAGGTGTGATAAGAACTTATATTTCTAAAAGAAACAATCTTTAAGAAACAACTGCATTTGCATAAAGGATTTATCTTTTATCTTAATGCTTTAATGTTTTAGTGTGCTAATGTCTGATTTTAAGTACACTTAGTTAAAAAGGCTACCACAAGTACTGTTCAAGTTCAAGTTCAAGTTTGGTTTATTCGTCACATACATAGTCATACACAGCATAACTCGCAGTGAAATGGTGGAGAGTGCTCTGTCCAAACTGAGGAAAAGAAAACAGGGGTGCATAGAGAAATATAGACATTCTCTATATGTGAAATATATATATGCAAAGATAAATATATATATTCTATGTATGTACAAAATATATTAACAATGTATGTACAATATATGTATATTATGATTATATACACAATGTACAATGTATATGGTTGTGTATATATGTACACAATTTACAGAATGTACAGATCCATTTCGTATAATAACATATCTACAGTTGTTGTGTAACAAGGTCATTGAATATAAATATATATATACAGATATACAGTTATGTTACATTGTGGTGGTGGTCCCCACAGTTTATCAGTTTCCCTGATTCAGGGCCCGAATGGCCTGTGGGAAGAAGCTGCTCTTCAGCCTCTCTGTCTTGGTCTTCAGGGAGCGAAAGCACCTCCCTGACCTCAACAGAGAGAAGAGTCTATTGTTGGGATGGGTGGGGTCCTTCACAATCCTCCTGGCCTTGGTTGGCACCGCTTGTAGTAGATGGTCTGCAGGTCAGGAAGTTCCGTGTGAGTGATGCGCTCTGCTGAACGCACTACCCTTTGGAGTGCTTGTCTGTCCTGCTTGGTGCTATTCCCAAACCAGACTGTGATGTTCCCCGTGAGGATGCTCTCGATAGTGCAGGTATAGAAGTTCCGCAGTACCTTGGAGGGCAGTCTGAAGGACAGGTCCTGCGAGATGTGAACACCAAGGTACCTGAAACTATCTACTCTCTCCACCGTGGTTCCACTGATCCTCACAGGTTGGTAGTGCCGCTCCTGCTTCTTGCTGCAATCCACGATCAGCTCCTTTGTCTTACTGACGTTTAGGAGGAGATAATTTTCCTGGCGCCAGTTTTCCAGGTGTTTAATCCAGGTAGGCCCTCTCGTCGTTGTCCGAGATCAGACCCATGACAACGGTGTCGTCAGCAAACTTGACAATGATGGTGGAGCTGGAAGTGGCTGTGCAGTCGTAGGTGTACAGTGAGTAGAGCAGGGGGCTTAGGACACAACCCTGAGGAGCTCCAGTGCTGAGGGTGAGGGTGGATGAGGCGCAGTTGCCCACCCGTACTGATTGTGGTCTGTCTGTTAGGAAGTTGGAGATCCAGTCGCACAGGGATGTATGCAGTCCTAGATCCCCCAACTTAGTAGTGAGTAGGGAGGGGATGATAGTGTTAAATGCTGAACTGTAGTCGACAAATAGCATTTTAACATAATTTCCCCTCCCTTCGTCCAGGTGAGTCAGTGTAGTGTGGAGCAGATGTGCAATTGCATCGTCAGTGGAGCGGTTGTGGCGGTATGCAAACTGCAGTGGGTCCATGGAGGCTGGCAGTGAAGATGTGATGAAGTCTCCGACTAGCTTTTTAAAGCACTTCATCACGACTGATGTGAGGGCGACAGGTCGGTAGTCATTGAGGTCGGAGGGTCGAGGTTTCTTCGGGACGGGGACGATGGTGGATCGCTTGAAGCTGGACGGGACGATACCGAGCGTCAGGGAGAGATTGAAGATGTCGGTGAATACCGGGGCTAGCTGATCTGCGCAGGCTTTGAGGACCCTCCCGCAGATACCGTCTGCTCCCATCGCCTTCCTGGTATTCACCCTTTTAAACACTCTTCTCACGTCACTCTCCGTGACGATGAGAGGGCGCTGTTCTATGGTGCGCCCCGCGCATGTGCCATTGGCTGCGCCGATAGTGCCATTAGCACTAGCGCTGCTAGCATTAGCGCTGCTAGCATTAGCGCTGCTAGCATTAGCGCCGTTAGCATTAGCGCTGCTAGATGTAGCCTCGAAGCGAGCGAAGAATGTATTCAGCTCGTTCGCCAGAGACTCATCCGCACTCATCAGTCCGGAGGGTGGGCTCCTGTAGTCCGTGATCGTCCGTAGTCCCTGCCACAGGGATCTAGAGCCACTCCGCTGTCACTAAATATTAACTAGTTTCAACTTTGCTAATAGTTCTACTGATTTTCATAATTTTCTTCTTCTTTCCATTTGTTGAACATTAAACAGCTCTGTTTCATCTTCTCTCTCTCTCTCTCTCTCTCTCTCTCTCTCTCTCTCTCTCTCTCTCTCTCTCTCTCGAAGCTCTGCCTTGTGGTTTTAATATGCTCATCCACAATTCAATATAGAGCTCTACAGTCTATATCTGCACAGAGCTGATGAGTTTATAAAAGTCCACACTGCAAAATGTGCATAGTACTGACGTTTACATTACAATGCTCTGTCCAGTCATGCCAAAGCCAGTTTTCTTTCAATTCAATGTATGTACATGAATTACTTGAAGACATGAATAGAAATCTATAGAGGCATTACTCATTATGTCATGACCCTGTTATCTATTAGAAACCCACAATTTATCTGAATTAATTATTCATAAATAAATTGTCAGTTTCATGTCCATTCAGATTTCAGTGGAGATCAGCAGGGGTCTATTGCTGTGTATTATTATTCATAACACTGTGCCTGCAAACTGTGAGAACAGACACACACAGGTTATTTTCCAGTCCTTGAGTGCTTTTGTGGCACTGCTTGACAGTTGGTGGAGTGTTCCCTAAAAGAGCCACTGAGCATGATGGATTCGGTAGTAGGAGTTTAGTGAGCAGAGAGGACGAAGACTTACGAGTGCAGGCCATGAACACCCCCCTCCACCTGAGCAGACATGGTCCTCTTCTCAAACTTCAGCTCTCCAGAGTACATCATAGAGCTACACTCAACATAGAAAATGACATTACACACAAGCATTCACTCACACACAGCTTCCTCTCTTCCATTTTCTGCTGACCTTCCAAAGAACCCTTGAAGCTATAAAAGATAAGAAAGACCATAAATAGAAATGTGTTTGTAGACAAAATATATCCTAGCATTTGAAAAACTGATGTTTTTCAGTGTACATGAAAAGGGAAGTAGATTCATCTTAACCCACATCTTGTTTTTTCAAGTTTCAAGTTTGGTTTATTTGTCACATACATAGTCATACACAGTACAACACGCAGTGAAATGTGTGGTAGATGAGTAGATGAGTACTGCTGTTGAGCCTTCTTACAATGACAATGGTTTTATTTAAGCCCTATTCAGTAATTACACAACACTGAAACACTGTTCAAAATTGTAGTTTCAAATAATATATAATGACTACTACATATGTAAAATATATAATAAGTTTTGGAAATCTGGGCTGGCAATGAGACCACAGAGGACTGTAAATGCACTTTTTTCACTGTGTGTCAGCCAAGTGAAATGTGTATGAGTAAGGGCCGATCACAGCTGGACACACACACGCACACGCACGCACACACACACACACACACACACACACACACACACACACACACACACACACACACACACACACACACACAGACAGACACACACCAGGATGAGAGGAACAGGTCACTTAGCTGGTGATGATGTCAGCACCAGTGAAGTCTATGCTGAGGTCAAAACCCTTAGCTTCTTCCTGAACCTAATATTTCAGATGGAACATTAATGAAGACAATTGACATTTGTGAGACGTAAACCAACCACGTCACATTAAACACATCCTCATCTGTGATTCTAAACCAAACATTGCAGATACTGAGTTATAAAGAATCTGTAGTAATGCTACACAGATGACAACAAAGCATATAATTCAATAAGACCCTCCCTCTCTCTCTCTCTCTCTCTCTCTCTCTCTCTCTCTCTCTCTCTCTCTCTCAGAGAGGGAGACATCTGTTGATGAGCTAGTGCCAGGCTGGCTGAGGGCCTGATGAAGAGTCCTTGCTCCTCTACCTCTCAGTGTGTATATTACAGTAGCGAACAGAGGGGTTCTCCATCTTCATTCATTAGTCTCCTGCGCTCTGTCTTTTGGCCCCAGCCCCCATGCCCCTTGACGAAGCCTATTTCCTAGAGGCCTTCTTTTCACACCCATGACATGATGACATCATTGCTGTGCTCCAGTCTTTGTGAGACACTGCTGCCCCATACAATTCATATACAGTCAGCATCTGCCTATTTCATTTCATATCAATTTATACTGTTTATTACTGCAGGTTAGAAGTCCTAATCAATTTAACCTCTTTTCTTAATCATCTCTAGCAGGGCAAGAATCCGCAGTGCCTGCAGATCACTTTTTTCCCCAAATAAATAATATTTTGAACAAAATATTACATTTATTTTTCCAAGAGTGTCAAAGAGTTGAAATTACAACATTTTTAATGAGGGCTAAACTTATTTCTCGCTTAAAAGTTTCTCACTTAAAAATATCTTGATACAAATTCTGATATTAGTGCAACTACTGACTTGGCCCTCTATGCTTTGAGAGTGTTTTTTCTAATATTTTAGTTCTGAATTTTGAATCACTGAGATGCAATGGAGACCAGTGATACACCCTGACCAACGTTCTGTCTGCCCTTACCATGCTGACCCATCTGTTCCAATACTATGGCTACTGATACATACTGACATGCCCTCCATCTCCTTCTTTCAAAACTGAATGACAAAAGGAGCCTAAAACGTGTGTGTGTGTGTGTGTACACTGACTATTTGCCTTTGTTTGTTTTATCATGTATGCATGTGTGCATCTTTTCATTGCAAAATCTGATGTGTGTGTAGTCTTAAATAGCATCTCATATGGAAGGTAAACACATACTTTCAGAGTTAGACTAATTTGACTGAAACACTAATCAATATCTTAACATTGTTTAACTGCAAAAGTGTATAAATGGTTTTGATAACCACTGAAAAGATATGGAATGATGAAATGTATGTATGGCCATTCTAATGTACTACTGACCAATCATTCTCTGCCTCAGGAAGTGTCCTTAATCTCTTATCCAACTCTCTGAGAAAAGGAGAGTGATAGAGAGACACAGACAAAGAAATATGTAAATGTGCAAAGTAAATGTGTGTATCTTGCTTATGGTCAAAGAAAGAAATCTAATAATTCTGTACTAGACAAATGTGACAGATTTACTTAGAGAAGTAAAATAGTTTGAGGAGTTCAGAGTTTTAATAGTGTTGCAGAAGAACAACAAAAACATTGCCTGAATTTCAGAATCCCAGAAAACAGGCACAGAAAATTTGAGAGCAGACTGCTAAATTCAACTAAACAATCCAAAAGAGCAGGGGGAGCAGTGCCAGTACCAGACAGCGATGGCGCAGGTCGGGACACTCTCTATGATGCTGTTGCAGACCAGATCAGGATGACGGACATGCTGTCCTTCTTCAGTCTCCTCAGGAAGCAGAGCTTTCTTCACTAAGGAAAAAGTGCTCAGGGACCATGAGAGATTGATTGTGATTTTAAGAGAGTGTATGTTCTCACTCTTCACTGTATGTATTAGGGTGTGAGGCATTTGCATCCTTCTGTAGTCCACAGTCATCTCTTTTGTCTTTTTGACAACCAGAGAAAGGCATGTCTGGAGAGACTGTGACAAAGGCTTTGACTTCTTTAATTATTTCTGTATTGTTTTTCATGGTATAAATAAAATGTAAAATGGCAAATCTAAAGCAAACATATGAATCTAATTAATCTAATTAAGGCTAAAGTGAAAACAAAGCAAGCCCACAATAGTTTATTCTATTCTATTCTATTCTGTGTGATGACAATGGAATTGTCAACAAAACCAAAACTGTGATGTCATAATATCACTGACCATTGTCATAATAGCTATTCTTATAATCTGCTTGACAAAGGTAAAATTGGTCAGTCTGTTGACAGAAATGGGAGGTTGCAGCAGCAAAATGCAGTTCTGCTGCTCTCACAGAAGATCTTCGAAGAAGAAGAAAACGAAGATTTTGTTGGACAGGAACACACAAAAAGCAATGAGTAGATTGCAACAAGAACTACCTGACAGAGTAGATACGAAGGAAATTAGAAAACGACACTGTGTTAAAATTGGAAAATTTGAGGAGGAATGTAGTGGGAAGGAGTTGGAGGAGAAGCAGAAGGAGACAAAAAATGAACAGAGTGAAAGATGGCACCTGAAGAGTGAAAGAGAGGATGTAGAGAGTGAAAGACAACACCTGAAGGGTGAAAGAGAGAATCTTGAGAGTGAAAGACAACACCTGAAGAGTGAAAGAGAGGATCTAGAGCGTGAAAGACAACACCTGAAGAGTGAAAGAGAGGCTCTAGAGAGAGAAAGACAACACCTGAAGGGTGAAAGAGAGAATCTTGAGAGTGAAAGACAACACCTGAAGAGTGAAAGAGAGGATCTAGAGCGTGAAAGACAACACCTGAAGAGTGAAAGAGAGGCTCTGGAGAGAGAAAGACAACACCTGAAGGGTGAAAGAGAGAATCTTGAGAGTGAAAGACAACACCTGAAGAGTGAAAGAGAGGCTCTAGAGAGTGAAAACCAAAACCCAAAGTGTGAAAGAAAGAACCTGAAGACGTTATGGGACAAAGTAGTGGGGAAGAAAACTAAGCAGCAGCGCATGGGGAGAGCCATGGCTGGGGAAGCTTTGTACTGCTCAAAGGGACCACACACTTCCCAAGGAGGACCAGCTAAAGAAATCGGTAGTATGCAGAAAGGTTTCCCGAGCACATAAAAAGGCTATGATTACCAACTGGCCAAAGAGACAGACGCTGTGCTTGACTACATCAGAACTATGTTTATAACCAGTCAATATGAACTTCTACCAATCCATCCAAAACCTGATAAAGGAGACCTGAATGACGATACTACTGGAACTACAAAATTACTGGGACTACTACTATTTAGCATTCTGAAAAAATAAAAATGAAAAAGTCCTCATGTTCTTTAAAAAAAATAAATCAATAAAATGTAAAAAGCTCAAAAAGCTTTTTTAAACATTGGCAACTGTGTATTTGATTTACCTCGGAATGGGTGCAGCTGGTTCATGGCGCATGTGTTCGAGCTTTAGCCTCTGTATTTGGCATTTCAGTGCATCGAGCAGTTGAAACTATAGCAAGCAAAGGCAAAAGGAGCTGTGCGGTCGATGTTTGTGCAAGTGGTCTTCCACATAGTCCCATGCTGTGTTGGGTTTAGGGTGTGTTTGCAGGGAGAGCCCAGCACTTACAGGCTAAGAGGATTACAGTGGAGCATTGCAGGGACTGTCAGAATACAGAGCGCGCGCGCGCGTGTGTGTGTGTGTGTGTGTGTTTTCTCTACACATTTGGAAGAGAGAAAACAGAGCTGTGCTGTAGTTGATAATATTGCAGGCCTGGCACAGGCTCTGCTCAGAATGGTGAGAGAGCACTGGAGGAGTTTGGGAGTTTATTAATAGCGTTTAGCTCACTACAGAAGGATTAGATCAGGGCTTTGCTGGGAAGGATGATGATAGGGTTTGATCACACCATTTAGCACAACATTGTCATTGTCCATGCTTGTGTATGGTTCTAAAGAAAAGGATCTTTGTTATTCAATCCAATAAATTTCAAATTCAAATTTTCTGTTTCTCATGAATGAATGTGGACTATAGGATGGGGGGTGTCAACTGTTTGTGTGTGTGCGCGTGTGATTTAGACGGTTGAGAGAGTTGAGAGATAATTTCATGACAACGAACCAATTAAAATAAAAATTATTCACACTGTGTTGACAAGAGACACACACACAAACACACACACACAAAGAGAGAGAGAGAGAGAGAGAGAGAGAGAGAAAGAAACAAAAAGAATCACAATCAGGGCTCACCAGATCTCTTAGAGTCTCTCTGACAGGCCCTAATCCACTCCGCCAATTGAAAAACAGAAACTAGCAGAGAGAATAGCAGTGTGGCAGTATATGAATGTGCCCCCAACAAATATATAATTCACACACACACACACACACACACACACACACACACACACACACACACATCTTTCACACTTACACATCCATACTCACATGTACACATGTATACACCATTGAACTACACACATCTATATTCACATGCACAAACAAACACCCCACACAAATGTTTGGTCTTTGTGCAAATTCACTTGGAGGTAGGCCAACATTCTAGATATAAAATATGTGACAATAAACATAGCCTCAGTACTTTTCATTTCATGCATTTACATCTTGATCCACACAAACACTTTCACACTCCTTTGCCTCACACTTACAAACACAAGAAACACTCGGGTGGCCTTCGGTAGCAAGAGGGATGTCAGTGCACAAAACACTGACTTGAAATGTTTTTAACCCCCATTTCAATGAAGACCATCATACCTTGCAAGGTATACCATTCTTCCACTCTCCCGGACAATCTCAGGCTGTTCCTGGAACCAGCAAAGCCAGTGGTTTTGGCCTCTGTCTGAAGCACAAAGGGGGTATGCAGGAGGCGTAGCGGAGCGTGTCAGGAGGGTGGGCAGAGCCCTCTCCCAGCAGTGGCAGAGGAGAAAGGGCACATGGAGCACAGTGGCTACGGTTGACACCTGCAGGAGGCGACATGTGGGCAGGGCCAGTATGAGCCCACTGGGACCCACCTGCCACCACAGAAAACCCACCTGCTGTGTGTGTGTGTGTGTGTGTGTGTGTGTGCGTGTAGATTTGTTGACATTGTTCATGAGTCAGTCAATCATGTTTTTGGTGGATATCATGTTTTCAGCTCACAAATATTATAAATAATAATACAGGTAATAAAACAGGGAAGAAAGTAGATGTTAGCCAGTGCAGCATTTACTTAATTCATTATTCGTTCTTTTATGTTAGTGTGTAACTCTCATATTGTAGTCTCCTGAAAGACAGACAGAGGCAAATATAGGCAAAGATAGCATTCAACTGTTATTCAGGGATATCCCACCATTGGGAGTGGACGATTAGGGGTGCTGGAGTAGGAAGGTATTTGTAGTACATTCCTGTTGTAGGCCTTCCTATAGTGTTTAACTGATTTCCATAACTGAAATACATTATAATGTTTAAAAGTTTAGAAACGTGAGCATAATACTCCAGCAGATGTAGCGTCCTGGTGTGTGAATGAGTAGTAATCTTTCTGAAACAATAAGTTTGATTTAATTCTCGTTTTCATTTCCTTGTGGATTGTATTATTTTATTTGAAACATTTGACTCAAAATAAAGAAATAGTGCAAAAATGTGAAAAGGCACTACAGGATGCGTCTTGAATAAACGAAAACCTCGACCAGATGTTGTAAACTTAGAACAGTAATTATGTTCTAAGAATGTTGATAAAAAAGAACAGGAATTTACAATATATACATTTTCCTGCATAGTATCCCAAGTGTTCCATCGACTGCACTCTTCTGGATGAGGATCTCAGATGTTGTTCCTGGGATCTGCTGGAGCCACTCTCCCAGTTTGATGGTCATCGTCCTGTGGTGGAAATTCAGCAAACAAGGAGTCAGATGTGGATAAGAAGATTTTATTGAGTTATTAGTTTCAAGAAAATGAGCGTGCCTATTTGCTTCGCTCCCCTTTCGGTGATTTCCCTGCCCTTATATAATAGCCGTAGCGTTCGAGAGAACGAGGGAGGGTTTGCTTCTGCTGAGACCAGATAACTCCTTGGAAGGAGTGTATTTCTTCAAGGACGTTCAATAGGGAACGTCCTGTTCTTCTAATCTTATGCTAAGCTTTCTCACGCTTTACAATGATAGAGAAAGAAACACAACAATATTTCCTTCACAGTCTGTAAAACAAATGGAATGTGATGCTTTTGAGCATTGCTATGGCAAAATGTTTTCATATCTGTTCTACAACACAGATTATATCGGTCTTGATAATATAATTCTTAATCAGATTTATGGTCCTTTTTACTCTGCTGACATGGGAATGTTAATATGATGGGCAAAGAAGGCAAGCAGTTATATTTGAGTAGTGCTGGACATTATAAATGAGTAAACATCACTATTTACACATTAGGACATTTTATTATACTATGACATGACTGTATTTCTCTGTAGAGACTGTAAATGTATAGGTCTATTTTATGTGATGATAATCCCCGAAAGGAATGTGTTCTTCTGAGACCAACAATATGGAATTGGGCTAAAATTGCACATCACTGAGAACCCAACCCAGTCTGTGCAACAGTTTAAAAGTACACAATCCAAAAGAAAAATAAAGTCCACTCCTAATGAACTTGTTTAGTGACACTAACGTTAACCTAGTGATGCAAACATGGTTAATTTTGCTGATCAGCACTCCTTTGAAACCGTAGGAGTCTCACGTCTCTGGTTCGTAGCCAGCCTGGATGCGCGTGGCGCTGTAGCGCTGAGCTGCAGTCTCATGCCCATGAGATGTGTTGTGGCCAAATGGCCCCTGGTGCTCAGGGTCGCGAGGCGACAGCTGCAATCTGGCTGGCTCTGTGTCGCCCACAATGAGGCGGTAGTCGATCTGGTAGCTGTCGTGCTTGCCATTGGCAAAGTGCTCATAGACATGGCCCTCCATGTAAGCGATGTCCAGTACTCCAATCCTCCTCTACAACCCTGCGTGAGCTGACGCCCCGGGCCTCCGCCCACCTCCCCTCTCCACCTGCACCACAGAGCGGCTCCTGGGACACTGCGTGCGCATTCACCAGTGGTTGTGCTGGAGCCACGCACACAATCCAAGTTTGTTCCTCAGATCGAGATGGAGAGCTTTCTCTTAGCTGAGGAGCAGAGTAAGAGATTCATCCAACATGCATCATACAAGCAGCAGCTGAATCAGGTAGAATGAAATACGGCTCTGATAGAGGCTTCGTCCCAAACAAAATAAAGCTACTGGGTGTCTTGGTAAGACTCTGTAAGTGGTGATCCCTAAAAAGGCCTGTCTGCTGCCATTGGACTACTGTTTTCTCTAAAGTGCTGTCTGGAATGTTGTCAGAGACAACATTCAGAGGGATTGGGAAGGAAAGCCTCTTAGTCACTACCTGTACTGCCCTCATTGCCATTGAAATATAACAAGGTTACAGTCAAGCTCTGAAGCTTCACTCAACACTCTGCCCCAACCGCCTTTAATGCTCATAAAGTAGGAGTTTGCAGAATTTGTTTGTTGTTATGCTACACACTAAATGCATGGCACACAAATGTTTGATGCAGCAAAATGTCAGTGCTTTTTTAACAAAGGAGAAATGAGCACATATGCACCTTCCCTATATTATGTGAAGATGGATAATAAAATGATAACAGGTGTATCTATTTGTTGTTCTTATTTTAATATTCACATCAGGCTTGTGATTTTGCAAGGAAATTGTAACATAAATGTTCCTAGTGTTCTAGGGTTACTCTCCTGGGCTCATATTCTAATACAGGTGTGATAAGAACTTATATTTCTAAAAGAAACAATCTTTAAGAAACAACTGCATTTGCATAAAGGATTTATCTTTTATCTTAATGCTTAATGTTTTAGTGTGCTAATGTCTGATTTTAAGTACACTTAGTTAAAAAGGCTACCACAAGTACTGTTCAAGTTCAAGTTTGGTTTATTCGTCACATACATAGTCATACACAGTATAACTCGCAGTGAAATGGTGGAGAGTGCTCTGTCCAAACTGAGGAAAAGAAAACAGGGGTGCATAGAGAAATATAGACATTCTCTATATGTGAAATATATATATGCAAAGATAAATATATATATATTCTATGTATGTACAAAATATATTAACAATGTATGTACAATATATGTACATTATGATTATATACACAATGTACAATGTATATGGTTGTGTATATATGTACACAATCTACAGAATGTACAGATCCATTTCGTATAATAACATATCTACAGTTGTTGTGTAACAAGGTCATTGAATATAAATATATATATACAGATATACAGTTATGTTACATTGTGGTGGTGGTCCCCACAGTTTATCAGTTTCCCTGATTCAGGGCCCGAATGGCCTGTGGGAAGAAGCTGCTCTTCAGCCTCTCTGTCTTGGTCTTCAGGGAGTGAAAGCGCCTCCCTGACCTCAACAGAGAGAAGAGTCTATTGTTGGGATGGGTGGGGTCCTTCACAATCCTCCTGGCCTTGGTCTGGCACCGCTTGTAGTAGATGGTCTGCAGGTCAGGAAGTTCCGTGTGAGTGATGCGCTCTGCTGAACGCACTACCCTTTGGAGTGCTTGTCTGTCCTGCTTGGTGCTATTCCCAAACGAGACTGTGATGTTCCCCGTGAGGATGCTCTCGATAGTGCAGGTATAGAAGTTCCGCAGTACCTTGGAGGGCAGTCTGAAGGACAGGTCCTGCGAGATGTGAACACCAAGGTACCTGAAACTATCTACTCTCTCCACCGTGGTTCCACTGATCCTCACAGGTTGGTAGTGCCGCTCCTGCTTCTTGCTGCAATCCACGATCAGCTCCTTTGTCTTACTGACGTTTAGGAGGAGATAATTTTCCTGGCGCCAGTTTTCCAGGTGTTTAATCCAGGTAGGCCCTCTCGTCGTTGTCCGAGATCAGACCCATGACAACGGTGTCGTCAGCAAACTTGACAATGATGGTGGAGCTGGAAGTGGCTGTGCAGTCGTAGGTGTACAGTGAGTAGAGCAGGGGGCTTAGGACACAACCCTGAGGAGCTCCAGTGCTGAGGGTGAGGGTGGATGAGGCGCAGTTGCCCACCCGTACTGATTGTGGTCTGTCTGTTAGGAAGTTGGAGATCCAGTCGCACAGGGATGTATGCAGTCCTAGATCCCCCAACTTAGTAGTGAGTAGGGAGGGGATGATAGTGTTAAATGCTGAACTGTAGTCGACAAATGGCATTTTAACATAATTTCCCCTCCCTTCGTCCAGGTGAGTCAGTGTAGTGTGGAGCAGATGTGCAATTGCATCGTCAGTGGAGCGGTTGTGGCGGTATGCAAACTGCAGTGGGTCCATGGAGGCTGGCAGTGAAGATGTGATGAAGTCTCCGACTAGCTTTTTAAAGCACTTCATCACGACTGATGTGAGGGCGACAGGTCGGTAGTCATTGAGGTCGGAGGGTCGAGGTTTCTTCGGGACGGGGACGATGGTGGATCGCTTGAAGCTGGACGGGACGATACCGAGCGTCAGGGAGAGATTGAAGATGTCGGTGAATACCGGGGCTAGCTGATCTGCGCAGGCTTTGAGGACCCTCCCGCAGATACCGTCTGCTCCCATCGCCTTCCTGGTATTCACCCTTTTAAACACTCTTCTCACGTCACTCTCCGTGACGATGAGAGGGCGCTGTTCTATGGTGGGCCCCGCGCATGTGCCATTGGCTGCGCCGATAGTGCCATTAGCACTAGCGCTGCTAGCATTAGTGCTGTTAGCACTAGCGCCGTTAGCATTAGCGCTGCTAGCATTAGCGCCGTTAGCATTAGCGCTGCTAGATGTAGCCTCGAAGCGAGCGAAGAATGTATTCAGCTCGTTCGCCAGAGACTCATCCGCACTCATCAGTCCGGAGGGTGGGCTCCTGTAGTCCGTGATCGTCCGTAGTCCCTGCCACAGGGATCTAGAGCCACTCCGCTGTCACTAAATATTAACTAGTTTCAACTTTGCTAATAGTTCTACTGATTTTCATAATTTTCTTCTTCTTTCCATTTGTTGAACATTAAACAGCTCTGTTTCATCTTCTCTCTCTCTCTCTCTCTCTCTCTCTCTCTCTCTCTCTCTCTCTCTCTCTCTCTCTCTCTCTCTCTCTCTCTCTCTCGAAGCTCCGCCTTGTGGTTTTAATATGCTCATCCACAATTCAATATAGAGCTCTACAGTCTATATCTGCACAGAGCTGATGAGTTTATAAAAGTCCACACTGCAAAATGTGCATAGTACTGACGTTTACATTACAATGCTCTGTCCAGTCATGCCAAAGCCAGTTTTCTTTCAATTCAATGTATGTACATGAATTACTTGAAGACATGAATAGAAATCTATAGAGGCATTACTCATTATGTCATGACCCTGTTATCTATTAGAAACCCACAATTTATCTGAATTAATTATTCATAAATAAATTGTCAGCTTCATGTCCATTCAGATTTCAGTGGAGATCAGCAGGGGTCTATTGCTGTGTATTATTATTCATAACACTGTGCCTGCAAACTGTGAGAACAGACACACACAGGTTATTTTCCAGTCCTTGAGTGCTTTTGTGGCACTGCTTGACAGTTGGTGGAGTGTTCCCTAAAAGAGCCACTGAGCATGATGGATTCGGTAGTAGGAGTTTAGTGAGCAGAGAGGACGAAGACTTACGAGTGCAGGCCATGAACACCCCCCTCCACCTGAGCAGACATGGTCCTCTTCTCAAACTTCAGCTCTCCAGAGTACATCATAGAGCTACACTCAACATAGAAAATGACATTACACACAAGCATTCACTCACACACAGCTTCCTCTCTTCCATTTTCTGCTGACCTTCCAAAGAACCCTTGATGCTATAAAAGATAAGAAAGACCATAAATAGAAATGTGTTTGTAGACAAAATATATCCTAGCATTTGAAAAACTGATGTTTTTCAGTGTACATGAAAAGGGAAGTAGATTCATCTGAACCCACATCTTGTTTTTTCAGTAGATGAGTACTGCTGTTGAGCCTTCTTACAATGACAATGGTTTTATTTAAGCCCTATTCAGTAATTACACAACACTGAAAACATCACAGTAAAACAGCAGTATGACCAGCACTTAAGAGTAAATACCTGAGTGCTTTTCACTTGGCTTAGAAGATTTTAAAGCATGCATTAATGCTACATAAGACCATATTGGGGTATTTGAGAAAATCAACAGCAAAGCTAAAGGTCCAGAGATTATAAAGGTTACCATGAAGGTGATACACATAATATGGGTTTTCCCAGAAACTAGTAAACCCAGCTGACATTTGCTAGACAGCAAACATTGGAGGTGTCTAGTGGACAGGAAATATCTACAATAAACCTTTTATATTTGTTTATCAGGGAGTGTGTATTCTCACAACAGTTCTGAGGAAAATTGCAAATAAATGAAAATCCAGGAAGTTGCAAACAAATTTGATTCTTTTCACTAAACAATGGTTTCTCAATTGCATGCATCTGCGTGCACAAGGAAAACAACTCCTAAATAGAAATAACATTATCACATTAAATGATTTAAGGTATATGATCACAGGAAACAAAAGAAAGTCTGATTGCCTTTAAACTAGGTTTGAATCCTTTAAGCAGACAACCTCAGAGCAATGGAAAACTGAGCCGAAAGCAAAAACTTTGGCCAAGTGTGAAAAGGCCATCCATAATTACCATAATAAATGTTATCTCACGGTGCACCCTTGTTGAAATGATGATCAAGTAGAAATGTGTTCATTTTCAATAGACTAGGTTCCTTTTTTCCATTACACTAGCATAATGTCCTTAGTGGTTGCAGCCTATTCTGGTAACACCCTCATAGCAGGACAAACATTATAGAAGTATGGATAGGCTTGCTTGGTGAATGTTTATCTGAAGGTGTGCACATATCTGTTGTTGAGAGGATCAAAGAAGGAGATCAGACCACTGTCCCAGTCCAGGAGCACTCTGATCTGCTGGAGGGTCTGCTTCATGGCAAGAGGCATCAGCCTCTCGTCTGACACTCCTATCCCATATTTACCCTTGTACTAACCCACTTGCCACAAGCCATGCTTTATGAGGTCCTCACAGACTCACAGAAGAAAAAGTGATACAGCCTATTAAAGAATGTCATGCTTCAGTTACATGCTTTTTTCTGTACTCACACTTCCTCCAAATGTCTCACAGAATCAAATCATTTTCAACCTGCCATGAAGTGGATACAAATCAACAGAACGGCATAAAGAGAAACCACAACAACAGATGAATAAACAAAACAAGACTTTCCATGTTCAACTTGACATCTTTATTAGTTGGTAGTTGTTTAGTTGTTTTTATTTTTTGCTTTCTGCGGAATATGTAAGGACCTGTTTCCACTGAAATATAAACCACTAAACAGAACTAAAGTGCTGAAAGGCATATGTGGAAAAGGAAAACATTACACAATCAAAAACAACCATATTTTGTGCATCTTACTAATTAATTAAATTTCAGTTCTAATTCAATGATTACATCCAACCTAGACATACAGGTTTTGCCTGTTAGAACATAGGGGAATCTTTTTAGCAATATATATTGCTGACTGAACTGACTGGCATCTATTTAATGCAAATATCATGGTCATTCCATAGAAAACTACAATAAACACAAGCTGCAGTACAAGATCTCATCATGCATCTTACTGAGATGTAATCTGATCTCCATGTACTGTTCAGAGGAACTCAAAGTCTTTGTCCAGCTCTTTGAAATTAAAATATTAAGTCACAAATAATGATTCCTATGAACATTAAACATATGTAACAAATGTGTCTTTTATTTGAATATATAGTGTTCTAGAGTTAAGGCACTCTCAGTAGAAGTATTCTCTCATAATGAATGAGACTACTGTTTGCGAAGGCAGGAAAGCCTCTCTCAGTGAGCTTGAAGGTGAATATGTGGACATGTGTATGACATAGAAGCCCATGCTCTGTGTCAGGCCTGTATTGCTATGACCCTCTGTGGAGGCTCTACTTCACAATGAAGGGGATTAGCGCTTTTGCCCAGTACCCACTGGAGAAGGTCCTCTCCAAGAGCAGCTCCCTTCTCTGGGCTCCACACCCACACATACACACACACACACACACACACACACGCACAGGGCCCACATCACACATGCACATATACACCAGTGACCCAGCAGAGTCCCTGATTGAAAGCCCACAAAGCCCAGAAGAAGTTTATAGGAGCAAAAGCTTCTAAGTAAGCAGGAAGAAGCTGCTGAATAGGACAAACACCACCTCTGCTCAGCATATCTGATTGGGGAAATTTGTGTGAGTTCCTCAGAAGCAACATTTAAAAAAAATAACAGGCACATTGAAAGGAGAAACAGTAATTTCCATAAACTGTAAGAAACAGGTGAACTGGGGTTGGCAAGAGAAGAGGTTAAGAAAGGTCTGCTTGTGTGTGCACATGTGTGCATGCATACCAGCTTGTTCAATATTATTTTTCATTTTTATCACATACTGAAAGTTGCCTAGGTGCTCTGCTACATCAGTCACCATTCCAGAGGCCTTGATCCTGAAAGAACATGCAGGAATGGATGTTGGCAGATTCCATGTGCTGAATGTACACATAGAATTAACAGATACAGAATATATCCTCCTACAAGAGAGGTTTATTGGTAGCTACAAATACATAAAACAGTTTAGTCAAAGTGCTTCCAAAAAAGATCTTATAGCAACTTTAATGATAAAGCATACCAGACTTCACAAGTATTTTTGTTGCATAATTATCTCTGACTCACCCACTAGAGGGCACAACATCCCTATTTAGTCATTTAGTGGTAGTGAATGGCCTGGGCCAATTAAAATTAGACTAACCTTAGCCTTCTATGTTTTATTAAGTTATCCTCTCTTCATTATGTTACACCTACATGATTCAATTATTTCTCCAATTCCCACAATGCCTTAGACTCAACCGTCACACTAATCCTTTAAGGTAGAAGTTCTCCTATTGATTAGTTGTCAGCCTTAGTCAGCTTTATGATTGTATAAGAGACATTAAATTTAAATTATTCAATTGTTTAGTTATTGCAATTAATTTGTTTAAAAAATGTTACAATGGTGTAATAGTCAGCAAATATATCTATGTGTAAGGATATAGGCATGCAAATTGTGATACAAGGTTACTTATTTATGCATTTTTGATGATGATTATACTACTGCAGCGCTTTGTGATGCTAATTAGACTACTGAAGTGCTGTGTGATGCCAGCTAGACTACTGCAGTTCTGTATGATACCAGTTAGACTACTGCAGAACTGTGTGATGCTGATTAGGCTAATACAGTGCTGTGCGATGTTGATTAGACTGCTGCAGTGTTGTTCTTTATGGGCTTCCTGTCTGTAGGTTAAAGAAGCTGCAGAACATTCAGAAAATGGCTGCTGGAGTTCTTACACACACCAGCTTAAGGGAACATATAACTACTACACTCAAACATTTACACTGGGTTCCTGTTCGTGGCTGTGTGCAGTACAAAATCCTTCTCTTGGTTTTTGCCCTCATGGTCTGACCTGTCCATCCCTTTCTGGTGTTCCTCATATGTCTTTTCCTTCACTCTGTCTCCATCCCTCTGACACTCATCTGCCCTTTAATTGGTTACTATAGTATGCACTTGCATCAATATTATGTCTATTTTTTTTAACCAATTTTACTCCCTCCTGTTATCTTATTTATATATTTGAATCTTCTTTATATTTTATTTGACCTTTTTTATATTGTATGAACTTGTAAAGTGCCATTGGGTAACAAGAAATGCCCGTAATTTCTTAATTAGAATAAAATTCTTCTTCTTCTTCTTCTTCTTCTTCTTCTTCTTCTTCTTCTTCTTCTTCTTCTTCTTATTATTATTATTATTATTATTGTTATTATTATTATTATCAAACATTGTATTGATCATCCTTTCAAAGGTTGCTGGTGTTACTTTTGGGCTATTATTATCAAATTTAGAATGGTGTGTTTTGCCTGGAATTAGTTTCTTTTGTATTGAGCAACCTAATGGAAAAAGTTATTCTTGAGCAGATAATCTACTATTTTTCACTTAATGAATCATTGATTTCAAGCATGCCTATAAAGCAGATCATTCTACGTGCACAGCACTGACAAAAATGATCGACAAGATATTTTTACAAGAAAATAATGGTCGGAATCGTATTATTTGACTTTACTGTGGCATTTGTTATTAACAAAACAAAGTATATATGGGTTTAGTCTATGGTAAAACAGCAGTTTCTCCTCCCCTAGATGCTTTCATTGTGGTGTTTCCCAGGGGAGCTGTCAGGAAAGAGCTGTCTAAGCTCTGGTTAGCTGAGAATGAATCTGCAAGCCTCACACTGCCCTGTCAGTAAGGAGAGCGAGCATGCCTCTCTCATGGCTCAGAGCTCAGGAGAGGCTGCCCTGCGGTCTAATGGGCGTCTTTAGGAATATCTGTGATAGTAAACACAATATAAATTATGCGAGAGCTCAACATAGTCACACTGCCAGGCAGGTTAGTTAAACCAAAACCCAAAACAGATGCAGCATGCAGATCTGTATTGTCTTGGTCACCACAGTATGGAACAAGTTACCAACTATGATCATGGGAGTACACAGTTTTGTTGGTGGAGCCCAGGAAGAGCAGCTGCTACCTCAGCTAATGGGGATCCAAATAAAGACACGAAAAACAAAGAAATTTCAGTAGTTATAGGAAGTAAAGCTGTTCTGTAGAATTCAGAATTACAACTCAGACTGCATATTTTTGCAGGACACAGTTATATTGCTTTGCTGACAAATATGAAAGGATGATATAAAAGTTGTTGTTTTGGAGCAGAACAGCATCTAGTCTGGTAGGCTACTACTTCAACTACTCACTTCTTCAAGAGGTATCCACAGTACTTCAGGTCCAAACCGTTCTATTCTATCCTCTACAGATTTCTGTGAGTTTATGTTTGCATAATATGAATTTCTGTTTACATTCATCAACTTTTTTATTAAATATACTGTATAGTGAATTTCTTGAAGTCTACACCATAATGAAGTTTATGAAAAAACAATGTTTATGAAAAAAAGCATTTAAATGCTCCTCAATGAAAGAGTATTAATTTTGTAAAATGGTGGGTAGTTAAAATAGTATTATTTTCTGCTTTCTACTAATTTTACTTCACTTGTTGTGAAGGAAAAAAAAACTACTAAGCAACCACATGTAACTTATGATGTGTTCTAATCTGAAATTGTTTAGTGGATGAAACACTGCAGGTGCTGTTGTTGTTAGTGCTAACTGCTTTATAGTACAGAAATAATAAATGCTGAATCTCCTGATTGTCTTATTATGGCTTTATGTTATACAAATTTTCTGCCTTCCTCTATTTTAGGGAAAACAATGGCGCTGTCAAAGCTCAACCAAGCTACTAAGAGTTTCACCAAAGCACAGGATTACAGAAATGACATCATGCTGCTGATGCAGCCCTATGCTAACTGGGAGCAGTATCTATTGCCGGCACCCGTCTCCATCGATTTACTGGCTCAGCTGGTACGCATTTCTGCTGCAGATGACTTCTCCATCAATAAAAATCCACCAAAAGATGGGTTCAAATTCATCAGATACCCCAATTCTTTTAGGGCCTGCCTCTTTCAAGTATGTAATGGTTGCTGGCAAGCCTTTAATGTTGCTCACAAGAACATGGACCAAATTCGTATGTACACCGGACAGGTTCCAGAGTACATCAAAAACTCAGTTGGGCTCATAATACAGGAGGATGATGGTCTTGTCCAAGCCTTCTTACCAGCTGAGCTTCAGAACATTGCGCACATATCATCAGAATGCTTAAACCTGGCCATCATGACTGAGAAACAATTCTCAGATATCATCAAGCTGATGCAAGAACTGGTGGAGGCTTTGGTGAATGCAAGACAGAGTCATGATGAGGAGATGGAAGAAATCAAGAAAAACATTGAGATAGCAAAGATTAAACGGGCTGAAGCTAAGGAGGCAAGCGACAGGGCCGAGGCTGCTTTCAATCTGGCTAATGAAAGATTAGCTGAGGACAGAAGGGCCTACCAGCAAGCAATGAAAGATTTGCCAAGTGGATGGGGCCTTTTTGGCCTGAAGCTAATATCAAGTATGTCAGAGCAAGCAATATCAATAGCCTGTGCGTTTGCAACAGAATTTCTTCCAGGACAAATTATCCAAACCTATCTCCAAGCGGACACTATTACACCAAAAGCCATAACACATGTGATCAAAAACTGAAAAGGCACTCCTGAAAGCCACAGAAACATGGCCACTGGAATGAAGAGTAACGTGGATGAAATGTTGGCAACAAGTAACATATTTTCTAAATCTATAACATTTCTACTAGTGGTTGAGAAAATGGAAGAACTTTGCAAAGGTAAGGAAATAAATTGGCCTGAGGTGTATGATCAGGAGAAGCAAACGGTAAAGTCTGATTACTTGGTGGGACTATTTCAGCAAGTCAGCAGAGATATACAGCAAGAAGCTGAATGCCCGATTAAATCCGAGGCACTAGGCATCTGTGACAAGGGTATCTCCACTTTAACAGAGCTAGGTAAATATGCTCCAGAGGGGAAATGTGATGATGCCAAAACAGAGGAGCTTATTAAAGCCATTGACGAACTGAATGTAAGGGCCATGGCCTTTTATTCCAAAAGCAAGTCTTTTACAAATCAGCCATCTTTCTTGACAGCACCCCCCAAGTCAAGTCAACAGCAAATCTATGACTCAGCAAATACAGATGTGGTCCAGATGCACTTAAGACAATCTCATCTACGTCTACAAATGGCTGAAACCCAGCTAAAAATTGCAAATGAACGGAACGAGAAGACTATGGACAACTTGGATCAGAAGAAAAAAGCTCTTGCTGAAATTGTGAGTGAGCTGAAACATTATAATCTCAAGGAGATCGACTTCAACAAGAGAATTGTGGTGCTAGCGAAAGGCCTGGAAATCATGGGGCAGGTGAAAGAACAGTGGGAGAAACTGGTGCACTTCTTTCAGATCATTTCAAACATTGTTAAGACCACTCTTAGTGAAAATCTTAAACATTTTAAACAGACTGTTGAAATAGCTGTAGAGAACAACTACACCTACAGCATGTTTGTCAAAGACAAAATCTACACTAATGCTCTGAATGCTTCTGCCTACGCCTATTTGGTTAACATGATGTCTACCACTTACACTGAGGTGTCTGTCCAGTACCTGATGAACAATGTCAGTACTCTGGGAAGACTGATGACCATGGATCCAAACTCACCTCAGTTCCTTGCAGAGATTGACAAGTTAGGGAAGGAATGCGAATCTGCCCAAAATGGTATCAACAGCCTTGCAGCAAGAAACAGGAAGGAGTTTTACAACAGATGCGAGGAAAGAATAACTCAAATCAAGACAATCCTTACCGCAGCACTGGCCCCACTGAGTGAAAAGGACAATCTCAATCTGAAGAAGGCAATAGATGCAATGAAGGAACCAATTCAGAAGGTGGAGGAAGACAAACCAGCAACTGAGATGAAGGCTATAACTGAGGATGATGCTGACCAATATGCATAACTTCATAATAGTGCATTTAATTGTGCATTTTCCTATACTTTTCTTTTCTTTTTTCTGTCATTTTAATGTAGTATGTATACAGTATTACATTTGACAAAAACATGATTAGAAGGTTTGACCTAATTCCTGTCTGTTAATTTATTCTGAATAATCAATTTTGTTCTTTTGATTAAATTACTGCAGCATCATACTGTCTCGTGTTGTTTTTCTTTGTGATTCAAAGAACTTTAAAATCCAAGAGGTAATATGTATGCCAAACAAACAAACAAAAAAACATTTCAGATTGCAGAGTAGCTATTACTAATTATTAGCTATTGCTCATCTCTTTTTCAGTAGAAAAAAGAAATTGGAGTTTAGATTTACTAAAGTGTAATGAGTGAACTAAAGCCATTAGATTTTAGTAAACTCACAATTCTTCACACATTAATTGTGTTGCACATTGAGTGTGAGTGCAGTGTGGTGAACAGAGGAATACAGGCTCAGTAAAGGAAGTAGCAGTTCTTAGCAGCTAGGGTGGTACTGATGGGCCCAACATCTTAGTAAAAACAAAGTCTGACACTTTACACAAAAAAGAAATCACAGACACTATGATTTCATTATTTCAAAACATTAGCTATAATGAATCATTTTAGTGAATTATTATGATTATGAATTATGACTGCTCAAGTAAGGACATCCATGTATGCAAACAAAGCCATTATAATAAACACTCTCTGTCTCTCTCTCTCTCTCTCTCTCTCTCTCTCTCTCTCTCTCTCTCTCTCTCTATATATATATATATATATATATATATATATATATATATATATATATATATATACAGTGCATCCAGAAAGTATTCACAGTGCTTCACTTTTTCCACATTTTGTTATGTTTCAGCCTTATTCCAAATTGGATTAAATTATTTTTTTCCCCTCAAAATTCTACACACAATACCCCATAATGACAAAGTAAAAAAAGTTTGTTTGGAATTGTAACAAATTTATTAAAAATAAAAAAAACAAAAAAATCACATGCACATAAGTATTCACAGCCTTTACCATGACACTCAAAATTGAGCTCATGTGCATCTTGTTTCCACTGATCATCCTTCAGTTGTTTCAACAACTTGATTGGAGTCCACCTGTGGTAAATCCAGTTGATTGGACATGCTTTGTAAAGGCACACACCTGTCTATATAAGGTCCCATAGTTGACAGTACATGTCAGAGCACAAACCAAGCCATGAAGTCCAAGGAATTCTTTGTAGACTACTGAGACAGGATTGTATCGAGGCACAGATCGAGGGAAGGGTACAGAAAAATTTCTGCAGCATTGAAGGTCCCAATGAGCACAGTGGCTTCCATCATCCGTAAATGGAAGAAGTTTGGAACCACCAGGACTCTGAGTGATCGGGGTAGAAGGGCCTTAGTCAGGGAGGTGACCAAGAACCCAAGGGTCACTCTGACAGAGCTTTAGCATTGCTCTGTGGAGAGAGGAGAACCTTCCAGAAGGACAACCATTCCTGCAGCACTCCACCAATCAGGCCTGTATGGTAGAGTGGCCAGACGGAAGCCACTCCTCAGTAAAAGGCATAAGACAGCCTGCTTGGAGTTTGCCAAAAGGCACCTGAAGGACTCTCAGACCATGAGAAACAAAATTCTCTGGTCTGATGAAACAAAGATTCAACTCTTTGGCCTGAATGCCAAGCGTCATGTCTGGAGGAAACCAGGCACCGCTCAGCACCTGGCCAATACCATCCCTACAGTGAAGCATGCTGGTGGCAGCATCATGCTGTGGGGTTGTTTTTTGGCAGCAGGAACTGGGAGACTAGTCAGGGAAAGATGAATGCAGCAACATACAGAGACATCCTTGAAGAAAACCTGCTCCAGAGTGCTCTGGACCAGGGTGAAGGTTCACCCAACAGTACAATGGCCCTAACCACACAACTAAGATAATAAAGGACTGGCTTCAGGACAACTCTGTGAATGTTCTTGAGTGGCCTAGCCAGAGCCCAGACTTGAACCCAACTGAACATCTCTGGAGAGATCTGAAAATGGCTGTACCCCGGCGCGCCCCATCCAACCTGATGGAGCTTGAGAGGTTCTACAAAGAAGAATGGGAGAAACTGCCCAAAAATATGTGTGCCAAGCTTGTAGCATCATACTCAAAAAGATTTGAGGCTGTAATTGCTGCCCAAGGTGCTTCAACCAAGTATTGAGCAAAGGCTATGAATACTTATGTACATGTGATTGTGATTTTTGTTTTTTTTATTTTTAATAAAGTTGCAAAAACTCCAAACAAAGATTTTTTCACTTTGTCATAATGGGGTATTGTGTGTAGGAGTTTGAGGGGAATTTTTTTTTTTTTAATCCAATTTGGAATAAGGCTGTAACATAACATAAAATGTGGAAAAAGTGAAGCGCTGTGTGTGTGTGTATATATATAAATATATGTCATTTCACTTTTATTGGGGATTAATTAGTCCAGAGGCCTATAAGAGCTTGTCAAGGAAAAAACGTGTGTATGGGTGCATGCATGTATATGTATATGTATATTAGGAACCAAGCATTAAACCATTAAGCTGCAATAAAACTGAGACACAATTGTCTTGGAGAAAAGAAAAACCATGTTCAGTTAGCACAGGCTGTATCAAAAGCCATAGAACCAGAGGACATTAAAATCATAATTCTCACCTTGCATAATCTCTCATGATTCAACTGTATATGTAAACAGATATGCATTGGTGTGTTGTAAGGTGTTCTGCCATTATCTGATGATATGTTTGCAGAAAGTGTGTTACATCTCTAGAGAGACAATTGCCTCCTGGCCTCTTTTTGGTGGAGAATGGAAAAAGATACACATATACACAGACCCGCGCACGCATGCACACACACACACGCACGCAGCATTAGTTTAGCTGCAGATGCAGTTACTGCATCAACACTTCTAACGTGACTGCCATGTGGCCTCTGCAAGTCCAACCCTCATCAACATGTGCTTCATGTATCTGGATCTCTTTTTATCTCATTCTTATTTTTTATGTCATTCTTTCTCTTTCTCTCTTATCCCTATAGGCTCTATTTGCTTTCTGCTAGCAAACAAGAGGTTAAAAAGACTATAAGAACCATCTCATGTACAGACAGTGGAGGGGGGGGTTGAGGTGTGAGTGTGTATGCACTCGTGTCTGTATTTGCCAGTGCCTCTGCCTTGCAGAGCTTGAAATGAGTTCAGAGGCAGTCTGGAGGTGAGACTGATCTCTTCCTTCCTTCTTTCTTCCTCCCTCCTTCTCCCTCTTTCTCTCTTGTTCATTGCCCTGGTTTTAGGAGTGTGATGCGATGGATTTGGGAGCGGAAAAGTACACAAGCGGATGTATGGGCTTCTGCTGCCCCTCCTCTCCACCCGAGAAGCCGATCCATGTCCTATCACCATTCCTGTGAGAGTGTGCATGAAGGGGAGAGAGAAGGAAGGGAGCCAGTGCTTGTGTGTGTGTTTGTGTGTGTGTGTGTGTGTTTGTGTGCATACGCGAATGTGTGCATGTCCCAGCACCCATTCTGAGGGGAGGAGGGAGCTTTAACTGGCCGTTGGATGTCACAGAAGCAGGAGTGTGTGAGAGAGCGCAGACAGAACAGCCGGGGGTCCTGACGGAAGAGGGAAAGACTGTGCGGAACGACAAGACAAGGGGCTGGCACGTGGACCTTTCAGCCAGCGCTTGCAAGGCATTGGACAATAGGAGCAGGCTGCACTACAACTCTCTGCCTGGAGCCCAGAAGCTGGTGTTGCCTGAGTCTTGACTTTGCGTTTTCTGAACGTTACGGCAGAGAGCCACTGTGCTGGGGGTCTCGTGGGCATTGCCAGTGTGCTGGAGGTGCTGGGTGTTACCTGTGCAGTGCGTATAAGGTTTGGGTGAGGGAGGGAGCAGCAGGGGAACATGGCTGTACAGCTGATGCCTGAATCCGCCATCTGCCTCCTTATGGTAAGTGAAGTGTTCGATCCCCTCCAAGACAGGAACACACACACACACACACACACACCTATAGCAGTGACTGCCACACCCTAGGGACAAAGTCTTCATTGGTCTCTCTGGCTAGATTGCTCTAATGTATTTGATTATTGTTCTCTAACACTCCCACCCTCCCTCTCTACACTCTCCCTCACTCTCTCTCTCTCTACCCCTACACACAGCACTTTGACCACGTGTACCTCTGCAGTAGGACAGCAGAACTAATGCAGCATAGAGATCGTCTCTATACTTAACATTATAATAATAATCTGCAATGCTTGAGAAATGCAGACTGTGGAATGTGGATTTTAAAATTGCAGGTCACCTTACCAAATTGTGGACTATTAAATAAAGTTTGTTTTATTATGCAGACTGTGTGTGTGTGTGTGTGTGTGTACACTGACTATTTCCCTTTGTTTGTTTTATCATTTTTATTTTCATTGCAAAATCTGATGTGTGTGTAGTCTTAAATAGCGTCTCATATGGAAGGTAAACACATACTTTCAGAGTTAGACTGATTTGACTGAAACACTAATCAATATCTTAACATTGTTTAACTGCAAAAGTGTATAAATGGTTTTGATAACCACTGAAAAGATATGGAATGATGAAATGTATGTAGGGCCATTCTAATGTACTACTGACCAATCATTCTCTGCCTCAGGAAGTGTCCTTAATCTCTTATCCAACTCTCTGAGAAAAGGAGAGCGATAGAGAGAAACAGACAAAGAAATATGTAAATGTGCAAAGTAAATGTGTGTATCTTGCTTATGGTCAAAGAAAGAAATCTAATAATTCTGTACTAGACAAATGTGTGACAGATTTACTTAGAGAAGTAAAATAGTTTGAGGAGTTCAGAGTTTTAATAGTGTTGCAGAAGAACAACAAAAACATTGCCTGAATTTCAGAATCCCAGAAAACAGGCACAGAAAATTTGAGAGCAGACTGCTAAATTCAACTAAACAATCCAAAAGAGCAGGGGGAGCAGTGCCAGTACCAGACAGCGATGGCGCAGGTCGGGACACTCTCTATGATGCTGTTGCAGACCAGATCAGGATGACGGACATGCTGTCCTTCTTCAGTCTCCTCAGGAAGCAGAGCTTTCTTCACTAAGGAAAAAGTGCTCAGGGACCATGAGAGATTGTTTGTGATTTTAAGAGAGTGTATGTTCTCACTCTTCACTGTATGTATTAGGGTGTGAGGCATTTGCATCCTTCTGTAGTCCACAATCATCTCTTTTGTCTTTTTGACAACCAGAGAAAGGCATGTCTGGAGAGACTGTGACAAAGGCTTTGACTTCTTTAATTATTTCTGTATTGTTTTTCATGGTATAAATAAAATGTAAAAAGGCAAATCTAAAGCAAACATATGAATCTAATTAATCTAATTAAGGCTAAAGTGAAAACAAAGCAAGCCCACAATAGTTTATTCTATTCTATTCTATTCTGTGTGATGACAATGGAATTGTCAACAAAACCAAAACTGTGATGTCATAATATCACTGACCATTGTCATAATAGCTATTCTTATAATCTGCTTGACAAAGGTAAAATTGGTCAGTCTGTTGACAGAAATGGGAGGTTGCAGCAGCAAAATGCAGTTCTGCTGCTCTCACAGAAGATCTTCGAAGAAGAAGAAAACGAAGATTTTGTTGGACAGGAACACACAAAAAGCAATGAGTAGATTGCAACAAGAACTACCTGACAGAGTAGATACGAAGGAAATTAGAAAACGACACTGTGTTAAAATTGGAAAATTTGAGGAGGAATGTAGTGGGAAGGAGTTGGAGGAGAAGCAGAAGGAGACAAAAAATGAACAGAGTGAAAGATGGCACCTGAAGAGTGAAAGAGAGGATCTAGAGAGTGAAAGACAACACCTGAAGGGTGAAAGAGAGAATCTTGAGAGTGAAAGACAACACCTGAAGAGTGAAAGAGAGGATCTAGAGCGTGAAAGACAACACCTGAAGAGTGAAAGAGAGGCTCTAGAGAGAGAAAGACAACACCTGAAGGGTGAAAGAGAGAATCTTGAGAGTGAAAGACAACACCTGAAGAGTGAAAGAGAGGATCTAGAGCGTGAAAGACAACACCTGAAGAGTGAAAGAGAGGCTCTGGAGAGAGAAAGACAACACCTGAAGGGTGAAAGAGAGAATCTTGAGAGTGAAAGACAACACCTGAAGAGTGAAAGAGAGGCTCTAGAGAGTGAAAACCAAAACCCAAAGTGTGAAAGAAAGAACCTGAAGACATTATGGGACAAAGTAGTGGGGAAGAAAACTAAGCAGCAGCGCATGGGGAGAGCCATGGCTGGGGAAGCTTTGTACTGCTCAAAGGGACCACACACTTCCCAAGGAGGACCAGCTAAAGAAATCGGTAGTATGCAGAAAGGTTTCCGGAGCACATAAAAAGGCTATGATTACCAACTGGCCAAAGAGACAGACGCTGTGCTTGACTACATCAGAACTATGTTTATAACCAGTCAATATGAACTTCTACCAATCCATCCAAAACCTGATAAAGGAGACCTGAATGACGATACTACTGGAACTACAAAATTACTGGGACTACTACTATTTAGCATTCTGAAAAAATAAAAATGAAAAAGTCCTCATGTTCTTTAAAAAAAATAAATCAATAAAATGTAAAAAGCTCAAAAAGCTTTTTTAAACATTGGCAACTGTGTATTTGATTTACCTCGGAATGGGTGCAGCTGGTTCATGGCGCATGTGTTCGAGCTTTAGCCTCTGTATTTGGCATTTCAGTGCATCGAGCAGTTGAAACTATAGCAAGCAAAGGCAAAAGGAGCTGTGCGGTCGATGTTTGTGCAAGTGGTCTTCCACATAGTCCCATGCTGTGTTGGGTTTAGGGTGTGTTTGCAGGGAGTGCCCAGCGCTTACAGGCTAAGAGGATTACAGTGGAGCATTGCAGGGACTGTCAGAATACAGAGCGCGCGCGCGCGTGTGTGTGTGTGTGTGTGTGTTTTCTCTACACATTTGGAAGAGAGAAAACAGAGCTGTGCTGTAGTTGATAATATTGCAGGCCTGGCACAGGCTCTGCTCAGAATGGTGAGAGAGCACTGGAGGAGTTTGGGAGTTTATTAATAGCGTTTAGCTCACTACAGAAGGAGTAGATCAGGGCTTTGCTGGGAAGGATGATGATAGGGTTTGATCACACCATTTAGCACAACATTGTCATGTCCATGCTGTGCATGGTTCTAAAGAAAAGGATCTTTGTTATTCAATCCAATACATTTCAAATTCAATTTTTCTGTTTCTCATGAATGAATGTGGACTATAGGATGGGGGGTGTCAACTGTTTGTGTGTGTGCGCGTGTGATTTAGACGGTTGAGAGAGTTGAGAGATAATTTCATGACAACGAACCAATTAAAATAAAAATTATTCACACTGTGTTGACAAGAGACACACACACAAACACACACACACAAAGAGAGAGAGAGAGAGAGAGAGAGAGAGAGAGAAAGAAACAAAAAGAATCACAATCAGGGCTCACCAGATCTCTCAGAGTCTCTCTGACAGGCCCTAATCCACTCCGCCAATTGAAAAACAGAAACTAGCAGAGAGAATAGCAGTGTGGCAGTATATGAATGTGCCCCCAACAAATATATAATTCACACACACACACACACACACACACACACACACACACACACACACACACACACACACACACACACACATCTTTCACACTTACACATCCATACTCACATGTACACATGTATACACCATTGAACTACACAGATCTATATTCACATGCACAAACAAAGACCCCACACAAATGTTTGGTCTTTGTGCAAATTCACTTGGAGGTAGGCCAACATTCTAGATATAAAATATGTGACAATAAACATAGCCTCAGTACGTTTCATTTCATGCATTTACATCTTGATCCACACAAACACTTTCACACTCCTTTGCCTCACACTCACAAACACAAGAAACACTCGGGTGGCCTTCGGTAGCAGGAGGGATGTCAGTGCACAAAACACTGGCTTGAAATGTTTTTAACCCCCATTTCAATGAAGACCATCATACCTTGCAAGGTATACCATTCTTCCACTCTCCCGGACAACCTCAGGCTGTTCCTGGAACCAGCAAAGCCAGTGGTTTTGGCCTCTGTCTGAAGCACAAAGGGGGTATGCAGGAGGCGTAGCGGAGCGTGTCAGGAGGGTGGGCAGAGCCCTCTCCCAGCAGTGGCAGAGGAGAAAGGGCACATGGAGCACAGTGGCTACGGTTGACACCTGCAGGAGGCGACATGTGGGCAGGGCCAGTATGAGCCCACTGGGACCCACCTGCCACCACAGAAAACCCACCTGCTGTGTGTGTGTGTGTGTGTGTGTGTGTGTGCGTGTAGATTTGTTGACATTGTTCATGAGTCAGTCAATCATGTTTTTGGTGGATATCATGTTTTCAGCTCACAAATATTATAAATAATAATACAGGTAATAAAACAGGGAAGAAAGTAGATGTTAGCCAGTGCAGCATTTACTTAATTCATTATTCGTTCTTTTATGTTAGTGTGTAACACTTATATTGTAGTCTCCTGAAAGACAGACAGAGGCAAATATAGGCAAAGATAGCATTCAACTGTTATTCAGGGATATCCCACCATTGGGAGTGGACGATTAGGGGTGCTGGAGTAGGAAGGTATTTGTAGTACATTCCTGTTGTAGGCCTTCCTATAGTGTTTAACTGATTTCCATAACTGAAATACATTATAATGTTTAAAAGTTTAGAAACGTGAGCATAATACTCCAGCAGATGTAGCGTCCTGGTGTATGAATGAGTAGTAATCTTTCTGAAAGAATAAGTTTGATTTAATTCTCGTTTTCATTTCCTTGTGGATTGTATTATTTTATTTGAAACATTTGACTCAAAATAAAGAAATAGTGCAAAAATGTGAAAAGGCACTACAGGATGCGTCTTGAATAAACGAAAACCTCGACCAGATGTTGTAAACTTAGAACAGTAATTATGTTCTAAGAATGTTGATAAAAAAGAACAGGAATTTACAATATATACATTTTCCTGCATAGTATCCCAAGTGTTCCATCGACTGCACTCCTCTGGATGAGAATCTCAGATGTTGTTCCTGGGATCTGCTGGAGCCACTCTCCCAGTTTGATGGTCATCGTCCTGTGGTGGAAATTCAGCAAACAAGGAGTCAGATGTGGATAAGAAGATTTTATTGAGTTATTAGTTTCAAGAAAATGAGCGTGCCTATTTGCTTCGCTCCCCTTTGGGTGATTTCCCTCCCCTTATATAATAGCCGTAGCGTTCGAGAGAACGAGGGAGGGTTTGCTTCTGCTGAGACCAGATAACTCCTTGGAAGGAGTGTATTTCTTCAAGGACGTTCAATAGGGAACGTCCTGTTCTTCTAATCTTATGCTAAGCTTTCTCACGCTTTACAATGATAGAGAAAGAAACACAACAATATTTCCTTCACAGTCTGTAAAACAAATGGAATGTGATGCTTTTGAGCATTGCTATGGCAAAATGTTTTCATATCTGTTCTACAACACAGATTATATCGGTCTTGATAATATAATTCTTAATCAGATTTATGGTCCTTTTTACTCTGCTGACATGGGAATGTTAATATGATGGGCAAAGAAGGCAAGCAGTTATATTTGAGTAGTGCTGGACATTATAAATGAGTAAACATCACTATTTACACATTAGGACATTTTATTATACTATGACATGACTGTATTTCTCTGTAGAGACTGTAAATGTATAGGTCTATTTTATGTGATGATAATCCCCGAAAGGAATGTGTTCTTCTGAGACCAACAATATGGAATTGGGCTAAAATTGCACATCACTGAGAACCCAACCCAGTCTGTGCAACAGTTTAAAAGTACACAATCCAAAAGAAAAATAAAGTCCACTCCTAATGAACTTGTTTAGTGACACTAACGTTAACCTAGTGATGCAAACATGGTTAATTTTGCTGATCAGCACTCCTTTGAAACCGTAGGAGTCTCACGTCTCTGGTTCGTAGCCAGCCTGGATGCGTGTGGCGCTGTAGCGCTGAGCTGCAGTCTCATGCCCATGAGATGTGTTGTGGCCAAATGGCCCCTGGTGCTCAGGGTCGCGAGGCGACAGCTGCAATCTGGCTGGCTCTGTGTCGCCCACAATGAGGCGGTAGTCGATCTGGTAGCTGTCGTGCTTGCCATTGGCAAAGTGCTCATAGACATGGCCCTCCATGTAAGCGATGTCCAGTACTCCAATCCTCCTCTACAACCCTGCGTGAGCTGACGCCCCGGGCCTCCGCCCACCTCCCCTCTCCACCTGCACCACAGAGCGGCTCCTGGGACACTGCGTGCGCATTCACCAGTGGTTGTGCTGGAGCCACGCACACAATCCAAGTTTGTTCCTCAGATCGAGATGGAGAGCTTTCTCTTAGCTGAGGAGCAGAGTAAGAGATTCATCCAACATGCATCATACAAGCAGCAGCTGAATCAGGTAGAATGAAATACGGCTCTGATAGAGGCTTCGTCCCAAACAAAATAAAGCTACTGGGTGTCTTGGTAAGACTCTGTAAGTGGTGATCCCTAAAAAGGCCTGTCTGCTGCCATTGGACTACTGTTTTCTCTAAAGTGCTGTCTGGAATGTTGTCAGAGACAACATTCAGAGGGATTGGGAAGGAAAGCCTCTTAGTCACTACCTGTACTGCCCTCATTGCCATTGAAATATAACAAGGTTACAGTCAAGCTCTGAAGCTTCACTCAACACTCTGCCCAACCGCCTTTAATGCTCATAAAGTAGGAGTTTGCAGAATTTGTTTGTTGTTATGCTACACACTAAATGCATGGCACACAAATGTTTGATGCAGCAAAATGTCAGTGCTTTTTTAACAAAGGAGAAATGAGCACATATGCACCTTCCCTATATTATGTGAAGATGGATAATAAAATGATAACAGGTGTATCTATTTGTTGTTCTTATTTTAATATTCACATCAGGCTTGTGATTTTGCAAGGAAATTGTAACATAAATGTTCCTAGTGTTCTAGGGTTACTCTCCTGGGCTCATATTCTAATACAGGTGTGATAAGAACTTATATTTCTAAAAGAAACAATCTTTAAGAAACAACTGCATTTGCATAAAGGATTTATCTTTTATCTTAATGCTTAATGTTTTAGTGTGCTAATGTCTGATTTTAAGTACACTTAGTTAAAAAGGCTACCACAAGTACTGTTCAAGTTCAAGTTCAAGTTTGGTTTATTCGTCACATACATAGTCATACACAGTATAACTCGCAGTGAAATGGTGGAGAGTGCTCTGTCCAAACTGAGGAAAAGAAAACAGGGGTGCATAGAGAAATATAGACATTCTCTATATGTGAAATATATATATGCAAAGATAAATATATATATATATTCTATGTATGTACAAAATATATTAACAATGTATGTACAATATATGTACATTATGATTATATACACAATGTACAATGTATATGGTTGTGTATATATGTACACAATCTACAGAATGTACAGATCCATTTCGTATAATAACATATCTACAGTTGTTGTGTAACAAGGTCATTGAATATAAATATATATATACAGATATACAGTTATGTTACATTGTGGTGGTGGTCCCCACAGTTTATCAGTTTCCCTGATTCAGGGCCCGAATGGCCTGTGGGAAGAAGCTGCTCTTCAGCCTCTCTGTCTTGGTCTTCAGGGAGTGAAAGCGCCTCCCTGACCTCAACAGAGAGAAGAGTCTATTGTTGGGATGGGTGGGGTCCTTCACAATCCTCCTGGCCTTGGTCTGGCACCGCTTGTAGTAGATGGTCTGCAGGTCAGGAAGTTCCGTGTGAGTGATGCGCTCTGCTGAACGCACTACCCTTTGGAGTGCTTGTCTGTCCTGCTTGGTGCTATTCCCAAACCAGACTGTGATGTTCCCCGTGAGGATGCTCTCGATAGTGCAGGTATAGAAGTTCCGCAGTACCTTGGAGGGCAGTCTGAAGGACAGGTCCTGCGAGATGTGAACACCAAGGTACCTGAAACTATCTACTCTCTCCACCGTGGTTCCACTGATCCTCACAGGTTGGTAGTGCCGCTCCTGCTTCTTGCTGCAATCCATGATCAGCTCCTTTGTCTTACTGACGTTTAGGAGGAGATAATTTTCCTGGCGCCAGTTTTCCAGGTGTTTAATCCAGGTAGGCCCTCTCGTCGTTGTCCGAGATCAGACCCATGACAACGGTGTCGTCAGCAAACTTGACAATGATGGTGGAGCTGGAAGTGGCTGTGCAGTCGTAGGTGTACAGTGAGTAGAGCAGGGGGCTTAGGACACAACCCTGAGGAGCTCCAGTGCTGAGGGTGAGGGTGGATGAGGCGCAGTTGCCCACCCGTACTGATTGTGGTCTGTCTGTTAGGAAGTTGGAGATCCAGTCGCACAGGGATGTATGCAGTCCTAGATCCCCCAACTTAGTAGTGAGTAGGGAGGGGATGATAGTGTTAAATGCTGAACTGTAGTCGACAAATGGCATTTTAACATAATTTCCCCTCCCTTCGTCCAGGTGAGTCAGTGTAGTGTGGAGCAGATGTGCAATTGCATCGTCAGTGGAGCGGTTGTGGCGGTATGCAAACTGCAGTGGGTCCATGGAGGCTGGCAGTGAAGATGTGATGAAGTCTCCGACTAGCTTTTTAAAGCACTTCATCACGACTGATGTGAGGGCGACAGGTCGGTAGTCATTGAGGTCGGAGGGTCGAGGTTTCTTCGGGACGGGGACGATGGTGGATCGCTTGAAGCTGGACGGGACGATACCGAGCGTCAGGGAGAGATTGAAGATGTCGGTGAATACCGGGGCTAGCTGATCTGCGCAGGCTTTGAGGACCCTCCCGCAGATACCGTCTGCTCCCATCGCCTTCCTGGTATTCACCCTTTTAAACACTCTTCTCACGTCACTCTCCGTGACGATGAGAGGGCGCTGTTCTATGGTGGGCCCCGCGCATGTGCCATTGGCTGCGCCGATAGTGCCATTAGCACTAGCGCTGCTAGCATTAGTGCTGTTAGCACTAGCGCCGTTAGCATTAGCGCTGCTAGCATTAGCGCCGTTAGCATTAGCGCTGCTAGATGTAGCCTCGAAGCGAGCGAAGAATGTATTCAGCTCGTTCGCCAGAGACTCATCCGCACTCATCAGTCCGGAGGGTGGGCTCCTGTAGTCCGTGATCGTCCGTAGTCCCTGCCACAGGGATCTAGAGCCACTCCGCTGTCACTAAATATTAACTAGTTTCAACTTTGCTAATAGTTCTACTGATTTTCATAATTTTCTTCTTCTTTCCATTTGTTGAACATTAAACAGCTCTGTTTCATCTTCTCTCTCTCTCTCTCCCTCCCTCTCTCTCTCTCTCTCTCTCTCTCTCTCTCTCTCTCTCTCGAAGCTCCGCCTTGTGGTTTTAATATGCTCATCCACAATTCAATATAGAGCTCTACAGTCTATATCTGCACAGAGCTGATGAGTTTATAAAAGTCCACACTGCAAAATGTGCATAGTACTGACGTTTACATTACAATGCTCTGTCCAGTCATGCCAAAGCCAGTTTTCTTTCAATTCAATGTATGTACATGAATTACTTGAAGACATGAATAGAAATCTATAGAGGCATTACTCATTATGTCATGACCCTGTTATCTATTAGAAACCCACAATTTATCTGAATTAATTATTCATAAATAAATTGTCAGCTTCATGTCCATTCAGATTTCAGTGGAGATCAGCAGGGGTCTATTGCTGTGTATTATTATTCATAACACTGTGCCTGCAAACTGTGAGAACAGACACACACAGGTTATTTTCCAGTCCTTGAGTGCTTTTGTGGCACTGCTTGACAGTTGGTGGAGTGTTCCCTAAAAGAGCCACTGAGCATGATGGATTCGGTAGTAGGAGTTTAGTGAGCAGAGAGGACGAAGACTTACGAGTGCAGGCCATGAACACCCCCCTCCACCTGAGCAGACATGGTCCTCTTCTCAAACTTCAGCTCTCCAGAGTACATCATAGAGCTACACTCAACATAGAAAATGACATTACACACAAGCATTCACTCACACACACCTTCCTCTCTTCCATTTTCTGCTGACCTTCCAAAGAACCCTTGATGCTATAAAAGATAAGAAAGACCATAAATAGAAATGTGTTTGTAGACAAAATATATCCTAGCATTTGAAAAACTGATGTTTTTCAGTGTACATGAAAAGGGAAGTAGATTCATCTTAACCCACATCTTGTTTTTTCAAATTTCAAGTTTGGTTTATTTGTCACATACATAGTCATACACAGTACAACACACAGTGAAATGTGTGGTAGATGAGTAGATGAGTACTGCTGTTGAGCCTTCTTACAATGACAATGGTTTTATTTAAGCCCTATTCAGTAATTACACAACACTGAAACACTGTTCAAAATTGTAGTTTCAAATAATATATAATGACTACTACATATGTAAAATATATAATAAGTTTTGGAAATCTGGGCTGGCAATGAGACCACAGAGGACTGTAAATGCACTTTTTTCACTGTGTGTCAGCCAAGTGAAATGTGTATGAGTAAGGGCCGATCACAGCTGGACACACACACGCACACACGCACGCACACACACACACACACACACACACACACACACACACACACACCAGGATGAGAGGAACAGGTCACTTAGCTGGTGATGATGTCAGCACCAGTGAAGTCTATGCTGAGGTCAAAACCCTTAGCTTCTTCCTGAACCTATATACATACACAAACACATGTGAACTTGACATGTACTTTACACACACACACACACACACACACACACACACACACACACGCACACACACACAATCATATTATGTTAGAGACACGCCATCTCATGAAATTTTAACTGGAGATTGTGCAACGTTTCCGGGTTGATGAATATTGATGAGGTCTCTGCTGTGAACATTAATATTTCAGATGGAACATTAATGAAGACAATTGACATTTGTGAGACGTAAACCAACCACGTCACATTAAACACATCCTCATCTGTGATTCTAAACCAAACATTGCAGATACTGAGTTATAAAGAATCTGTAGTAATGCTGCACAGATGACAACAAAGCATATAATTCAATAAGACCCTCCCTCTCTCTCTCTCTCTCTCTCTCTCTCTCTCTCAGAGAGGGAGACATTTGTTGATGAGCTAGTGCCAGGCTGGCTGAGGGCCTGATGAAGAGTCCTTGCTCCTCTACCTCTCAGTGTGTATATTACAGTAGCGAACAGAGGGGTTCTCCATCTTCATTCATTAGTCTCCTGCGCTCTGTCTTTTGGCCCCAGCCCCCATGCCCCTTGACGAAGCCTATTTCCTAGAGGCCTTCTTTTCACACCCATGACATGATGACATCATTGCTGTGCTCCAGTCTTTGTGAGACACTGCTGCCCCATACAATTCATATACAGTCAGCATCTGCCTATTTCATTTCATATCAATTTATACTGTTTATTACTGCAGGTTAGAAGTCCTAATCAATTTAACCTCTTTTCTTAATCATCTCTAGCAGGGCAAGAATCCGCAGTGCCTGCAGATCACGTTTTTCCCCAAATAAATAATATTTTGAACAAAATATTACATTTATTTTTCCAAGAGTGTCAAAGAGTTGAAATTACAACATTTTTAATGAGGGCTAAACTTATTTCTCGCTTAAAAATTTCTCACTTAAAAATATCTTGATACAAATTCTGATATTAGTGCAACTACTGACTTGGCCCTCTATGCTTTGAGAGTGTTTTTTCTAATATTTTAGTTCTGAATTTTGAATCACTGAGATGCAATGGAGACCAGTGATACACCCTGACCAACGTTCTGTTTGCCCTTACCATGCTGACCCATCTGTTCCAATACTATGGCTACTGCTACATACTGACATGCCCTCCATCTCCTTCTTTCAAAACTGAATGACAAAAGGAGCCTAAAACGTGTGTGTGTGTGTGTGTACACTGACTATTTGCCATTGTTTGTTTTATCATGTATGCATGTGTGCATCTTTTCATTGCAAAATCTGATGTGTGTGTAGTCTTAAATAGCATCTCATATGGAAGGTAAACACATACTTTCAGAGTTAGACTAATTTGACTGAAACACTAATCAATATCTTAACATTGTTTAACTGCAAAAGTGTATAAATGGTTTTGATAACCACTGAAAAGATATGGAATGATGAAATGTATGTATGGCCATTCTAATGTACTACTGACCAATCATTCTCTGCCTCAGGAAGTGTCCTTAATCTCTTATCCAACTCTCTGAGAAAAGGAGAGTGATAGAGAGACACAGACAAAGAAATATGTAAATGTGCAAAGTAAATGTGTGTATCTTGCTTATGGTCAAAGAAAGAAATCTAATAATTCTGTACTAGACAAATGTGACAGATTTACTTAGAGAAGTAAAATAGTTTGAGGAGTTCAGAGTTTTAATAGTGTTGCAGAAGAACAACAAAAACATTGCCTGAATTTCAGAATCCCAGAAAACAGGCACAGAAAATTTGAGAGCAGACTGCTAAATTCAACTAAACAATCCAAAAGAGCAGGGGGAGCAGTGCCAGTACCAGACAGCGATGGCGCAGGTCGGGACACTCTCTATGATGCTGTTGCAGACCAGATCAGGATGACGGACATGCTGTCCTTCTTCAGTCTCCTCAGGAAGCAGAGCTTTCTTCACTAAGGAAAAAGTGCTCAGGGACCATGAGAGATTGATTGTGATTTTAAGAGAGTGTATGTTCTCACTCTTCACTGTATGTATTAGGGTGTGAGGCATTTGCATCCTTCTGTAGTCCACAGTCATCTCTTTTGTCTTTTTGACAACCAGAGAAAGGCATGTCTGGAGAGACTGTGACAAAGGCTTTGACTTCTTTAATTATTTCTGTATTGTTTTTCATGGTATAAATAAAATGTAAAAAGGCAAATCTAAAGCAAACATATGAATCTAATTAATCTAATTAAGGCTAAAGTGAAAAGAAAGCAAGCCCACAATAGTTTATTCTATTCTATTCTATTCTGTGTGATGACAATGGAATTGTCAACAAAACCAAAACTGTGATGTCATAATATCACTGACCATTGTCATAATAGCTATTCTTATAATCTGCTTGACAAAGGTAAAATTGGTCAGTCTGTTGACAGAAATGGGAGGTTGCAGCAGCAAAATGCAGTTCTGCTGCTCTCACAGAAGATCTTCGAAGAAGAAGAAAACGAAGATTTTGTTGGACAGGAACACACAAAAAGCAATGAGTAGATTGCAACAAGAACTACCTGACAGAGTAGATACGAAGGAAATTAGAAAACGACACTGTGTTAAAATTGGAAAATTTGAGGAGGAATGTAGTGGGAAGGAGTTGGAGGAGAAGCAGAAGGAGACAAAAAATGAACAGAGTGAAAGATGGCACCTGAAGAGTGAAAGAGAGGATCTAGAGAGTGAAAGACAACACCTGAAGGGTGAAAGAGAGAATCTTGAGAGTGAAAGACAACACCTGAAGAGTGAAAGAGAGGATCTAGAGCGTGAAAGACAACACCTGAAGAGTGAAAGAGAGGCTCTAGAGAGAGAAAGACAACACCTGAAGGGTGAAAGAGAGAATCTTGAGAGTGAAAGACAACACCTGAAGAGTGAAAGAGAGGATCTAGAGCGTGAAAGACAACACCTGAAGAGTGAAAGAGAGGCTCTGGAGAGAGAAAGACAACACCTGAAGGGTGAAAGAGAGAATCTTGAGAGTGAAAGAGAACACCTGAAGAGTGAAAGAGAGGCTCTAGAGAGTGAAAACCAAAACCCAAAGTGTGAAAGAAAGAACCTGAAGACGTTATGGGACAAAGTAGTGGGGAAGAAAACTAAGCAGCAGCGCATGGGGAGAGCCATGGCTGGGGAAGCTTTGTACTGCTCAAAGGGACCACACACTTCCCAAGGAGGACCAGCTAAAGAAATCGGTAGTATGCAGAAAGGTTTCCCGAGCACATAAAAAGGCTATGATTACCAACTGGCCAAAGAGACAGACGCTGTGCTTGACTACATCAGAACTATGTTTATAACCAGTCAATATGAACTTCTACCAATCCATCCAAAACCTGATAAAGGAGACCTGAATGACGATACTACTGGAACTACAAAATTACTGGGACTACTACTATTTAGCATTCTGAAAAAATAAAAATGAAAAAGTCCTCATGTTCTTTAAAAAAAATAAATCAATAAAATGTAAAAAGCTCAAAAAGCTTTTTTAAACATTGGCAACTGTGTATTTGATTTACCTCGGAATGGGTGCAGCTGGTTCATGGCGCATGTGTTCGAGCTTTAGCCTCTGTATTTGGCATTTCAGTGCATCGAGCAGTTGAAACTATAGCAAGCAAAGGCAAAAAGAGCTGTGCGGTCGATGTTTGTGCAAGTGGTCTTCCACATAGTCCCATGCTGTGCTGGGTTTAGGGTGTGTTTGCAGGGAGAGCCCAGCGCTTACAGGCTAAGAGGATTACAGTGGAGCATTGCAGGGACTGTCAGAATACAGAGCGCGCGCGCGCGTGTGTGTGTGTGTGTGTGTGTGTGTGTGTGTTTTCTCTACACATTTGGAAGAGAGAAAACAGAGCTGTGATGTAGTTGATAAAATTGCAGGCCTGGCACAGGCTCTGCTCAGAATGGTGAGAGAGCACTGGAGGAGTTTGGGAGTTTATTAATAGCGTTTAGCTCACTACAGAAGGAGTAGATCAGGGCTTTGCTGGGAAGGATGATGATAGGGTTTGATCACACCATTTAGCACAACATTGTCATGTCCATGCTGTGCATGGTTCTAAAGAAAAGGATCTTTGTTATTCAATCAAATACATTTCAAATTGAAATTTTCTGTTTCTCATGAATGAATGTGGACTATAGGATGGGGGGTGTCAACTGTTTGTGTGTGTGCGCGTGTGATTTAGACGGTTGAGAGAGTTGAGAGATAATGTCATAACAACGAACCAATTAAAATCAAAATTATTCACACTGTGTTGACAAGAGACACACACACAAACACACACTCACAAAGAGAGAGAGAGAGAGAGAGAGAGAGAGAGAGAGAGAGAGAGAGAAACAAAAAGAATCACAATCAGGGCTCACCAGATCTCTCAGAGTCTCTCTGACAGGCCCTAATCCAATCCACCAATTGAAAAACAGAAAGTAGCAGAGAGAATAGCAGTGTGGCAGTATATGAATGTGCCCCCAACAAATATATAATTCACACACACACACACACACACACACACACACACACACACACACACACACATCTTTCACACTTACACATCCATACTCACATGTACACATGTATACACCATTGAACTACACACATCTTTATTCACATGCACAAACAAACACCCCACACAAATGTTTGGTCTTTGTGCAAATTCACTTGGAGGTAGGCCAACATTCTAGATATAAAATATGTGACAATAAACATAGCCTCAGTACGTTTCATTTCATGCATTTACATCTTGATCCACACAAACACTTTCACACTCCTTTGCCTCACACTCACAAACACAAGAAACACTCGGGTGGCCTTCGGTAGCAGGAGGGATGTCAGTGCACAAAACACTGGCTTGAAATGTTTTTAACCCCCATTTCAATGAAGACCATCATACCTTGCAAGGTATAGCATTCTTTCACTCTCCTGGACAACCTCAGGCTGTTCCTGGAACCAGCAAAGCCAGTGGTTTTGGCCTCTGTCTGAAGCACAAAGGGGGTATGCAGGAGGCGTAGCGGAGCATGTCAGGAGGGTGGGCAGAGCCCTCTCCCAGCAGTGGCAGAGGAGAAAGGGCACATGGAGCACAGTGGCTACGGTTGACACCTGCAGGAGGCGACATGTGGGCAGGGCCAGTATGAGCCCACTTGGACCCATCTGCCACCACAGAAAACTCACCTGCTGTGTGTGTGTGTGTGTGTGTGTGTGTGTGTGTGTGTGCGTGTGTGGGTGTAGATTTGTTGACATTGTTCATGAGTCAGTGAATCATGTTTTTGGTGGATATCATGTTTTCAGCTCACAAATATTATAAATAATAATACAGGTAATAAAACAGGGAAGAAAGTAGATGTTAGCCGGTGCAGCATTTACTTAATTCATTATTCATCTTTTATGTTAGTGTGTAACTCTCATATTGTAGTCTCCTGAAAGACAGACAGAGGCAAATATAGGCAAAGATAGCATTCAACTGTTATTCAGGGATATCCCACCATTGGGAGTGGACGATTAGGGGTGCTGGAGTAGGATGGTATTTGTAGTACATTCCTGTTGTAGGCCTTCCTATAGTGTTTAACTGATTTCCATAACTGAAATACATTATAATGTTTAAAAGTTTAGAAACGTGAGCATAATACTCCAGAAGATGTAGCGTCCTGGTGTGTGAATGAGTAGTAATCTTTCTGAAAGAATAAGTTTGATTTAATTCTCGTTTTCATTTCCTTGTGGATTGTATTATTTTATTTGAAACATTTGACTCAAAATAAAGAAATAGTGCAAAAATGTGAAAAGGCACTACAGGATGCATCTTGAATAAACGAAAACCTCGCCCAGATGTTGTAAACTTAGAACAGTAATTATGTTCTAAGAATGTTGATAAAAAAGAACAGGAATTTACAATATATACATTTTCCTGCATAGTATCCCAAGTGTTCCATCGACTGCACTCTTCTGGATGAGGATCTCGGATGTTGTTCCTGGGATCTGCTGGAGCCACTCTCCCAGTTTGATGGTCATCGTCCCTAAACCCCTGGTGCTCTGATTGCTACCAGAGCCAGTGTTTCCTCTTCTTTTAGCGTCTCATGTTCCTTGTTGCTGATGTTGCTATCTCTTGGGATTGCTACATCCGTCACTATGGCTCTTTTCTGCTGTTTATCCATCACTATTATGTCTGGTGGTTTAGCTATTACCATCTTTTAAACAATTTTGTGGTATACGATGTCTTATCAAGTATAACCCATCCCCACTCTAAGAGCATCCACACCATCACCAATCAAATTCTTCGTCTGAGCAGCTGTCACTACTACACAGACATACACAGAGACAGAGCGAGAGAGAAGAAGGATGAAAGTGAACAGAGCAACAAATGAAAAGAACCAAACACCATCAATTCTTACCTACCTCAACCCTCTCAGTTTACAGAACAAGCAAATGTGAGAACTGTGACTCACCATTCCCCCCCACCACCTGGAGCTCAGGATACTTCTGTTTAATGTAGTTAATCATGCTGATCTGAAACACTGAGTTTCCCTCAGATGAGTCCTAAAACAATAGACACAGCCTTCAGACCAAATTCACTATGTCCAATCACAGTCCTGTGTTACACAGCCTCATAGCAAAAATAGTTTGTCATTTGATTCAGGCACCATACTCAGGATGGAGCCTAATCCCACTCCCTTTAGGACCTTAAGACCTACCAGCACCACCACGTCCACTCCTGCCTGCACGAGCAGGTCCAGCCGGTACTTGTCATCCTCACGGGTAACGATGGCAGCGCCACACAGCAGCTGTTTGCGGGAGTCTTTAGAGGCCAGAGGGTAGTCTCTGTTCTTCTTCAGATCAGTGCGAGCAATTATAGCCACCAGCTCATCACTGTCGTTCACAATGGGCAGTTTACCTGCAATCAACAAGCGTCCCCATGACCGACCCGTTACTCAGAGAAGAAGTGGAGAAGTGAAAATAACCTTTCAAAGTCCTTTAGAAGCAGTTTCACTTCTCAAGCTGAAAAGATGAAGAATCAGACCTTTTTTTGCTGCACTGCAGGATGTCATTGGCCTCTTTGAGTGTAACACCTGCTGGTGCAACCACTAAATCTTCCCTCTTTGTCATTGTTCAAGTTCAAGTTCAAGTTCGGTTTATTCCTCACATACATAGTCATACACAGTATAACTCGCAGTGAAATGGTGGAGAGTGCTGTGTCCAAACTGAGGAAAGGAAACAGGGGTGCATAGAGAAAAATATATATATGCAAGATAAATATATATACTCTATGTATGTACAAAATATATTAACAATGTATGTACAATATATGTATATTATGATTATATACACAATGTACAATGTATATGGTTGGGTATATATGTACACAATCTACAGAATGTACAGTGCAGGTGTAATATGTAATATGGACAGTTTGCAAATTCTGCTTCTTTAGGCTATTTAAGTCATTGTGATCCATGATCCACAAAACGAACAAAAACAGTCTCTTACTTGATTACTTGAAGACATGAATAGAAATCTATAGAGGCATTACTCATTATGTCATGACCCTGTTATCTATTAGAAACCCACAATTTATCTGAATTAATTATTCATAAATAAATTGTCAGTTTCATGTCCATTCAGATTTCAGTGGAGATCAGCAGGGGTCTATTACTGTGTATTATTATTCATAACACTGTGCCTGCAAACTGTGAGAACAGACACACACAGGTTATTTTCCAGTCCCTGAATGCTTTTGTGGCACTGCTTGACAGTTGATGGAGTGTTCCCTAAAAGAGCCACTGAGCATGATGGATTCGGTAGTAGGAGTTTAGTGAGCAGAGAGGACGAAGACTTACGAGTGCAGGCCATGAACACCCCCCTCCACCTGAGCAGACATGGTCCTCTTCTCAAACTTCAGCTGTCCAGAGTAGATCATAGAGCTACACTCAACATAGAAAACGGCATTACACACAAGCATTCACTCACACACACCTTCCTCTCTTCCATTTTCTGCTGACCTTCCAAAGAACCCTTGATGCTATAAAAGATAAGAAAGACCATAAATAGAAATGTGTTTGTAGACAAAATATATCCTAGCATTTGAAAAACTGATGTTTTTCATTGTACATGAAAAGGGAAGTAGATTCATCTGAACCCACATCTTGTTTTTTCAGTAGATGAGTACTGCTGCTGAGCCTTCTTACAATGACAATGGTTTTATTTAAGCCCTATTCAGTAATTACACAACACTGAAAACATCACAGTAAAACAGCAGTATGACCAGCACTTAAGAGTAAATACCTGAGTGCTTTTCACTTGGCTTAGAAGATTTTAAAGCATGTATTAATGCTACATAAGACCATATTGGGGTATTTGAGAAAATCAACAGCAAAGCTAAAGGTCCAGAGATTATAAAGGTTACCTTGAAGGTGATACACATAATATGGGTTTTCCCAGAAACTAGTAAACCCAGCTGACATTTGCTAGACAGCAAACATTGGAGGTGTCTAGTGGACAGGAAATATCTACAATAAACCTTTTATATTTGTTTATCAGGGAGTGTGTATTCTCACAACAGTTTTGAGGAAAATTGCAAATAAATGAAAATCCAGGAAGTTGCAAACAAATTTGATTCTTTTCACTAAACAATGGTTTCTCAATTGCATGCATCTGCGTGCACAAGGAAAACAACTCCTAAATAGAAATAACATTATCACATTAAATGATTTAAGGTATATGATCACAGGAAACAAAAGAAAGTCTGATTGCCTTTAAACTAGGTTTGAATCCTTTAAGCAGACAACCTCAGAGCAATGGAAAACTGAGCCGAAAGCAAAAACTTTGGCCAAGTGTGAAAAGGCCATCCATAATTACCATAATAAATGTTATCTCACGGTGCACCCTTGTTGAAATGATGATCAAGTAGAAATGTGTTCATTTTCAATAGACTAGGTTCCTTTTTTCCATTACACTAGCATAATGTCCTTAGTGGTTGCAGCCTATTCTGGTAACACCCTCATAGCAGGACAAACATTATAGAAGTATGGATAGGCTTGCTTGGTGAATGTTTGTCTGAAGGTGTGCACATATCTGTTGTTGAGAGGATCAAAGAAGGAGATCAGACCACTGTCCCAGTCCAGGAGCACTCTGATCTGCTGGAGGGTCTGCTTCATGGGAAGAGGCATCAGCCTCTCGTCTGACACTCCTATCCCATATTTACCCTTGTACTAACCCACTTGCCACAAGCCATGCTTTATGAGGTCCTCACAGACTCACAGAAGAAAAAGTGATACAGCCTATTAAAGAATGTCATGCTTCAGTTACATGCTTTTTTCTGTACTCACACTTCCTCCAAATGTCTCACAGAATCAAATCATTTTCAACCTGCCATGAAGTGGATACAAATCAACAGAACGGCATAAAGAGAAACCACAACAACAGATGAATAAACAAAACAAGACTTTCCATGTTCAACTTGACATCTTTATTAGTTGGTAGTTGTTTAGTTGTTTTTATTTTTTGCTTTCTGCGGAATATGTAAGGACCTGTTTCCACTGAAATATAAATCACTAAACAGAACTAAAGTGCTGAAAGGCATATGTGGAAAAGGAAAACATTACACAATCAAAAACAACCATATTTTGTGCATCTTACTAATTAATTAAATTTCAGTTCTAATTCAATGATTACATCCAACCTAGACATACAGGTTTTGCCTGTTAGAACATAGGGGAATCGTTTTAGCAATATATATTGCTGACTGAACTGACTGGCATCTATTTAGTGCAAATCTCATGGTCATTCCATGGAAAACTACAATGAACACAAGCTGCAGTACAAGATCTCATCATGCATCTTACTGAGATGTAATCTGATCTCCATGTACTGTTCAGAGGAATTCAAAGTCTTTGTCCAGCTCTTTGAAATTAAAATATTAAGTCACAAATAATGATTCCTATGAACATTAAACATATGTAACAAATGTGTCTTTAATAACAGGAACATTGAAAGGAGAAACAGTAACTTCCATAAACTGTAAGAAACAGGTGAACTGGGCTTGGCAAGAGTAGAGGTTAAGAAAGGTCTGCTTGTGTGTGCACATGTGTGCATGCATACCAGCTTGTTCAATATTATTTTTCATTTTTATCACATACTGAAAGTTGCCTAGGTGCTCTGCTACATCAGTCACCATTCCAGAGGCCTTGATCCTGAAAGAACATGCAGGAATGGATGTTGGCAGATTCCATGTGCTGAATGTACACATAGAATTAACAGATACAGAATATATCCTCCTACAAGAGAGGTTTATTGGTAGCTACAAATACATAAAACAGTTTAGTCAAAGTGTTTCCAAAAAAGATCTTATAGCAACTTTAATGATAAAGCATACCAGACTTCACAAGTATTTTTGTTGCATAATTATCTCTGACTCACCCACTAGAGGGCACAACATCCCTATTTAGTCATTTAGTGGTAGTGAATGGCCTGGGCCAATTAAAATTAGACTAACCTTAGCCTTCTATGTTTTATTAAATTATCCTCTCTTCATTATGTTACACCTACATGATTCAATTATTTCTCCAATTCCCACAATGCCTTAGACTCAACCGTCACACTAATCCTTTAAGGTAGAAGTTCTCCTATTGATTGGTTGTCAGCCTTAGTCAGCTTTATGATTGTATAAGAGACATTAAATTTAAATTATTCAATTGTTTAGTTATTGCAATTAATTTGTTTAAAAAATGTTACAATGGCGTAATAGTCAGCAAATATATCTATGTGTAAGGATATAGGCATGCAAATTTTGATACAAGGTTTCTTATTTATGCATTTTTGATGATGATTATACTACTGCAGCACTGTGTGATGCTAATTAGACTACTGAAGTGCTCTGTGATGCTAATTAGACTACTGAAGTGCTGTGTGATGCCAGCTAGACTACTGCAGTTCTGTTTGATACCAGTTAGACTACTGCAGCACTGTGTGATGCTGATTAGGCTAATACAGTGCTGTGCGATGTTGATTAGACTGCTGCAGTGTTGTTCTTTATGGGCTTCCTGTCTGTAGGTTAAAGAAGCTGCAGAACATTCAGAAAATGGCTGCTGGAGTTCTTACACACACCAGCTTAAGGGAACATATAACTACTACACTCAAACATTTACACTGGGTTCCTGTTCGTGGCTGTGTGCAGTACAAAATCCTTCTCTTGGTTTTTGCCCTCATGGTCTGACCTGTCCATCCCTTTCTGGTGTTCCTCATATGTCTTTTCCTTCACTCTGTCTCCATCCCTCTGACACTCATCTGCTCTCTGTCCCTCACATCACACTCTGCACTATTGGCGTTTCTGGAGCTGCAGACCCAAGGCTTCTTCCTCCAGCTGCTCATTTACAAGAATTTCATAACTCATCTCTTTGTCTGAGATCATTTCAACCTTTAATTGGTTACTATAGTATGCACTTGCATCAATGTTATGTCTATTTTTTAACCAGTTTTACTCCATCCTGTTATCTTATTTATATATTTGAATCTTCTTTATATTTTATTTGACCTTTTTTATATTGTATGAACTTGTAAAGTGTCATTGGGTAACAAGAAATGCCCGTAATTTCTTAATTAGAATAAAATTCTTCTTCTTCTTCTTCTTCTTCTTCTTCTTCTTCTTCTTCTTCTTCTTCTTCTTCTTCTTCTTCTTCTTCTTCTTATTATTATTATTATTATTATTATCAAACATTGTATTGATCATCCTTTCAAAGGTTGCTGGTGTTACTTTTGGGCTATTATTATCAAATTTAGAATGGTGCGTTTTGCCTGGAATTAGTTTCTTTTGTATTGAGCAACCTAATGGAAAAAGTTGTTCTTGAGCATATAATCTACTATTTTTCACTTAATGAATCGTTGATTTCAAGCATGCCTATAAAGCAGATCATTCTACGTGCACAGCACTGACAAAAATGATCGACAAGATATTTTTACAAGAAAATGATGGTCGGAATCGTATTACTTGACTTTACTGTGGCATTTGTTATTAACAAAACAAAGTATATATGGGTTTAGTCTATGGTAAAACAGCAGTTTCTCCTCCCCTAGATGCTTTCATTGTGGTGTTTCCCAGGGGAGCTGTCAGGAAAGAGCTGTCTAAGCTCTGGTTAGCTGAGAATGAATCTGCAAGCCTCACACTGCCCTGTCAGTAAGGAGAGCGAGCATGCCTCTCTCATGCCTCAGAGCTCAGGAGAGGCTGGCCTGCGGTCTAATGGGCGTCTTTAGGAATATCTGTGATAGTAAACACAATATAAATTATGCGAGAGCTCAACATAGTCACACTGCCAGGCAGGTTAGTTAAACCAAAACCCAAAACAGGTGCAGCGTGCAGATCTGTATTGTCTTGGTCACCACAGTATGGAACAAGTTACCAACTATGATCATGGGAGTACACAGTTTTGTTGGTGGAGCCCAGGAAGAGCAGCTGCTACCTCAGCTAATGGGGATCCAAATAAAGACACGAAAAACAAAGACATTTCAGTAGTTATAGGAAGTAAAGCTGTTCTGTAGAATTCAGAATTACAACTCAGATTGCATATGTTTGCAGGACAAAGTTATATTGTTTTGCTGACAAATATGAAAGGATGATATCAAAGTTGTTGTTTTGGAGCAGAACAGCATCTAGTCTGGTAGGCTACTACTTCAACTACTCACTTCTTCAAGAGGTATCCACAGTACTTCAGGTACAAACCGTTCTATTCTATCCTCTACAGATTTCTGTGAGTTTATGTTTGCATAATATGAATTTCTGTTTACATTCATCAACTTTTTTTATGAAATATACTGTATAGTGAATTTGCTGAAGTCTACACCATAATGAAGTTTATGAAAAACAATGTTTATGAAAAAAAAGCATTTAAATGCTCATCAATCAAAGAGTATTAATTTTGTAAAATTGTTGGGTAGTTAAAATAGTTTTATTTTCTGCTTTCTACTAATTTTACTTCACTTGTTGTGAAGGAAAAAAAAAACTACTAAGCAACCACATGTAACTTATGATGTGTTCTAATCTGAAATTGTTTAGTGGATGAAACACTGCAGGTGCTGTTGTTGTTAGTGCTAACTGCTTTATAGTACAGAAATAATAAATGCTGAATCTCCTGATTGCCTTATTATCGCAAATTTTCTGCCTTACTCTATTTTAGGGAAAACAATGGCGCTGTTAAAGCTCAACCAAGCTACTAAGAGTTTCACCAAAGCACAGGATTACAGAAATGACATCATGCTGCTGATGCAGCCCTATGCTAACTGGGAGCAGTATCTATTGCCGGCACCCGTCTCCATCGATTTACTGGCTCAGCTGGTACGCATTTCTGCTGCAGATGACTTCTCCATCAATAAAAATCCACCAAAAGATGGGTTCAAATTCATCAGATACCCCAATTCTTTTAGGGCCTGCCTCTTTCAAGTATGTAATGGTTGCTGGCAAGCCTTTAATGTTGCTCACAAGAACATGGACCAAATTCGTATGTACACCGGACAGGTTCCAGAGTACATCAAAAACTCAGTTGGGCTCATAATACAGGAGGATGATGGTCTTGTCCAAGCCTTCTTACCAGCTGAGCTTCAGAACATTGCGCACATATCATCAGACTGCTTAAACCTGGCCATCATGACTGAGAAACAATTCTCAGATATCATCAAGCTGATGCAAGAACTGGTGGAGGCTTTGGTGAATGCAAGACAGAGTCATGATGAGGAGATGGAAGAAATCAAGAAAAACATTGAGATAGCAAAGATTAAACGGGCTGAAGCTAAGGAGGCAAGCGACAGGGCCGAGGCTGCTTTCAATCTGGCTAATGAAAGATTAGTTGAGGACAGAAGGGCCTACCAGCAAGCAATGAAAGATTTGCCAAGTGGATGGGGCCTTTTTGGCCTGAAGCTAATATCAAGTATGTCAGAGCAAGCAATATCAATAGCCTGTGCATTTGCAACAGAATTTCTTCCAGGACAAATTATCCAAACCTATCTCCAGCGGACACTATTACACCAAAAGCCATAACACATGTGATCAAAAACTGAAAAGGCACTCCTGAAAGCCACAGAAACATGGCCACTGGAATGAAGAGTAACGTGGATGAAATGTTAGCAACAAGTAACATATTTTCTAAATCTATAACATTTCTACTAGTGGTTGAGAAAATGGAAGAACTTTGCAAAGGTAAGGAAATAAATTGGCCTGAGGTGTATGATCAGGAGAAGCAAACGGTAAAGTCTGATTACTTGGTGGGACTATTTCAGCAAGTCAGCAGAGATATACAGCAAGAAGCTGAATGCCCGATTAAATCCGAGGCACTAGGCATCTGTGACAAGGGTATCTCCACTTTAACAGAGCTAGGTAAATATGCTCCAGAGGGGAAATGTGATGATGCCAAAACAGAGGAGCTTATTAAAGCCATTGACGAACTGAATGTAAGGGCCATGGCCTTTTATTCCAAAAGCAAGTCTTTTACAAATCAGCCATCTTTCTTGACAGCACCCCCCGAGTCAAGTCAACAGCAAATCTATGACTCAGCAAATACAGATGTGGTCCAGATGCACTTAAAACAATCTCATCTACGTCTACAAATGGCTGAAACCCAGCTAAAAATTGCAAATGAACGGAACGAGAAGACTATGGACAACTTGGATCAGAAGAAAAAAGCTCTTGCTGAAATTGTGAGTGAGCTGAAACATTATAATCTCAAGGAGATCGACTTCAACAAGAGAATTGTGGTGCTAGCGAAAGGCCTGGAAATCATGGGGCAGGTGAAAGAACAGTGGGAGAAACTGGTGCACTTCTTTCAGATCATTTCAAACATTGTTAAGACCACTCTTAGTGAAAATCTTAAACATTTTAAGCAGACTGTTGAAATAGCTGTAGAGAACAACTACACCTACAGCATGTTTGTCAAAGACAAAATCTACACTAATGCTCTGAATGCTTCTGCCTACGCCTATTTGGTTAACATGATGTCTACCACTTACACTGAGGTGTCTGTCCAGTACCTGATGAACAATGTCAGTACTCTGGGAAGACTGATGACCATGGATCCAAACTCACCTCAGTTCCTTGCAGAGATTGACAAGTTAGGGAAGGAATGCGAATCTGCCCAAAATGGTATCAACAGCCTTGCAGCAAGAAACAGGAAGGAGTTTTACAACAGATGCGAGGAAAGAATAACTCAAATCAAGACAATCCTTACCCCAGCACTGGCCCCACTGAGTGAAAAGGACAATCTCAATCTGAAGAAGGCAATAGATGCAATGAAGGAACCAATTCAGAAGGTGGAGGAAGACAAACCAGCAACTGAGATGAAGGCTATAACTGAGGATGATGCTGACCAATATGCATAACTTCATAATAGTGCATTTAATAGTGCATTTTCCTATACTTTTCTTTTTTCTGTCATTTTAATGTAGTATGTATACAGTATTACATTTGACAAAAACATGATTAGAAGGTTTGACCTAATTCCTGTCTGTTAATTTATTCTGAATAATCAATTTTGTTCTTTTGATTAAATTACTGCAGCATCATACTGTCTCGTATTGTTTTTCTTTGTGATTCAAAGAACTTTAAAATCCAAGAGGTAATATGTATGCCAAACAAACAAACAAAAAAACATTTCAGATTGCAGAGTAGCTATTACTAATTATTAGCTATTGCTCATCTCTTTTTCAGTAGAAAAAAGAAATTGGAGTTTAGATTTACTAAAGTGTAATGAGTGAACTAAAGCCATTAGATTTGAGTAAACTCACAATTCTTCACACATTAATTGTGTTGCACATTGAGTGTGAGTGCAGTGTGGTGAACAGAGGAATACAGGCTCAGTAAAGGAAGTAGCAGTTCTTAGCAGCTAGGGTGGTACTGATGGGCCCAACATCTTAGTAAAAACAAAGTCTGACACTTTACACAAAAAAGAAATCACAGACACTATGATTTCATTATTTCAAAACATTAGCTATAATGAATCATTTTAGTGAATTATTATGATTATTATGGCCCTAACCACACAACTAAGAGAATAAAGGACTGGCTTCAGGACAACTCTGTGAATGTTCTTGAGTGGCCTAGCCAGAGCCCAGACTTGAACCCAACTGAACATCTCTGGAGAGATCTGAAAATGGCTGTACCCCGGCACGCCCCATCCAACCTGATGGAGCTTGAGAGGTTCTACAAAGAAGAATGGGAGAAACTGCCCAAAAATATGTGTGCCAAGCTTGTAGCATCATACTCAAAAAGATTTGAGGCTGTAATTGCTGCCCAAGGTGCTTCAACCAAGTATTGAGCAAAGGCTATGAATACTTATGTACATGTGATTTTTGGTTTTTTTATTTTTAATAAAGTTGCAAAAACTCCAAACAAAGATTTTTTCACTTTGTCATAATGGGGTATTGTGTGTAGGAGTTTGAGGGGAATTTTTTTTTTTTTAATCCAATTTGGAATAAGGCTGTAACATAACATAAAATGTGGAAAAAGTGAAGCGCTGTGTGTGTGTATATATATAAATATTTGTCATTTCACTTTTCTTGGGGATTAATTAGTCCAGAGGCCTATAAGAGCTTGTCAAGGAAAAAACGTGTGTATGGGTGCATGCATGTATATGTATATGTATATTAGGAACCAAGCATTAAACCATTAAGCTGCAATAAAACTGAGACACAATTGTCTTGGAGAAAAGAAAAACCATGTTCAGTTAGCACAGGCTGTATCAAAAGCCATAGAACCAGAGGACATTAAAATCATAATTCTCACCTTGCATAATCTCTCATGATTCAACTGTATATGTAAACAGATATGCATTGGTGTGTTGTAAGGTGTTCTGCCATTATCTGATGATATGTTTGCAGAAAGTGTGTTACATCTCTAGAGAGACAATTGCCTCCTGGCCTCTTTTTGGTGGAGAATGGAAAAAGATACACATATACACAGACCCGCGCACGCATGCACACACACACACGCACGCAGCATTAGTTTAGCTGCAGATGCAGTTACTGCATCAACACTTCTAACGTGACTGCCATGTGGCCTCTGCAAGTCCAACCCTCATCAACATGTGCTTCATGTATCTGGATCTCTTTTTATCTCATTCTTATTTTTTATGTCATTCTTTCTCTTTCTCTCTTATCCCTATAGGCTCTACTTGCTTTCTGCTAGCAAACAAGAGGTTAAAAAGACTATTTCCCTTTGTTTGTTTTATCATTTTTATTTTCATTGCAAAATCTGATGTGTGTGTAGTCTTAAATAGCGTCTCATATGGAAGGTAAACACATACTTTCAGAGTTAGACTGATTTGACTGAAACACTAATCAATATCTTAACATTGTTTAACTGCAAAAGTGTATAAATGGTTTTGATAACCACTGAAAAGATATGGAATGATGAAATGTATGTAGGGCCATTCTAATGTACTACTGACCAATCATTCTCTGCCTCAGGAAGTGTCCTTAATCTCTTATCCAACTCTCTGAGAAAAGGAGAGCGATAGAGAGAAACAGACAAAGAAATATGTAAATGTGCAAAGTAAATGTGTGTATCTTGCTTATGGTCAAAGAAAGAAATCTAATAATTCTGTACTAGACAAATGTGTGACAGATTTACTTAGAGAAGTAAAATAGTTTGAGGAGTTCAGAGTTTTAATAGTGTTGCAGAAGAACAACAAAAACATTGCCTGAATTTCAGAATCCCAGAAAACAGGCACAGAAAATTTGAGAGCAGACTGCTAAATTCAACTAAACAATCCAAAAGAGCAGGGGGAGCAGTGCCAGTACCAGACAGCGATGGCGCAGGTCGGGACACTCTCTATGATGCTGTTGCAGACCAGATCAGGATGACGGACATGCTGTCCTTCTTCAGTCTCCTCAGGAAGCAGAGCTTTCTTCACTAAGGAAAAAGTGCTCAGGGACCATGAGAGATTGTTTGTGATTTTAAGAGAGTGTATGTTCTCACTCTTCACTGTATGTATTGGGGTGTGAGGCATTTGCATCCTTCTGTAGTCCATAGTCATCTCTTTTGTCTTTTTGACAACCAGAGAAAGGCATGTCTGGAGAGACTGTGACAAAGGCTTTGACTTCTTTAATTATTTCTGTATTGTTTTTCATGGTATAAATAAAATGTAAAAAGGCAAATCTAAAGCAAACATATGAATCTAATTAATCTAATTAAGGCTAAAGTGAAAAGAAAGCAAGCCCACAATAGTTTATTCTATTCTGTGTGATGACAATGGAATTGTCAACAAAACCAAAACTGTGATGTCATAATATCACTGACCATTGTCATAATAGCTATTCTTATAATCTGCTTGACAAAGGTAAAATTGGTCAGTCTGTTGACAGAAATGGGAGGTTGCAGCAGCAAAATGCAGTTCTGCTGCTCTCACAGAAGATCTTCGAAGAAGAAGAAAACGAAGATTTTGTTGGACAGGAACACACAAAAAGCAATGAGTAGATTGCAACAAGAACTACCTGACAGAGTAGATACGAAGGAAATTAGAAAACGACACTGTGTTAAAATTGGAAAATTTGAGGAGGAATGTAGTGGGAAGGAGTTGGAGGAGAAGCAGAAGGAGACAAAAAATGAACAGAGAGAAAGATGGCACCTGAAGAGTTAAAGAGAGGATCTAGAGAGTGAAAGACAACACCTGAAGGGTGAAAGAGAGAATCTTGAGAGTGAAAGACAACACCTGAAGAGTGAAAGAGAGTATCTAGAGCGTGAAAGACAACACCTGAAGAGTGAAAGAGAGGCTCTAGAGAGAGAAAGACAACACCTGAAGGGTGAAAGAGAGAATCTTGAGAGTGAAAGACAACACCTGAAGAGTGAAAGAGAGGATCTAGAGCGTGAAAGACAACACCTGAAGAGTGAAAGAGAGGCTCTGGAGAGAGAAAGACAACACCTGAAGGGTGAAAGAGAGAATCTTGAGAGTGAAAGACAACACCTGAAGAGTGAAAGAGAGGCTCTAGAGAGTGAAAACCAAAACCCAAAGTGTGAAAGAAAGAACCTGAAGACGTTATGGGACAAAGTAGTGGGGAAGAAAACTAAGCAGCAGCGCATGGGGAGAGCCATGGCTGGGGAAGCTTTGTACTGCTCAAAGGGACCACACACTTCCCAAGGAGGACCAGCTAAAGAAATCGGTAGTATGCAGAAAGGTTTCCCGAGCACATAAAAAGGCTATGATTACCAACTGGCCAAAGAGACAGACGCTGTGCTTGACTACATCAGAACTATGTTTATAACCAGTCAATATGAACTTCTACCAATCCATCCAAAACCTGATAAAGGAGACCTGAATGACGATACTACTGGAACTACAAAATTACTGGGACTACTACTATTTAGCATTCTGAAAAAATAAAAATGAAAAAGTCCTCATGTTCTTTAAAAAAAATAAATCAATAAAATGTAAAAAGCTCAAAAAGCTTTTTTAAACATTGGCAACTGTGTATTTGATTTACCTCGGAATGGGTGCAGCTGGTTCATGGCGCATGTGTTCGAGCTTTAGCCTCTGTATTTGGCATTTCAGTGCATCGAGCAGTTGAAACTATAGCAAGCAAAGGCAAAAGGAGCTGTGCGGTCGATGTTTGTGCAAGTGGTCTTCCACATAGTCCCATGCTGTGCTGGGTTTAGGGTGTGTTTGCAGGGAGAGCCCAGCGCTTACAGGCTAAGAGGATTACAGTGGAGCATTGCAGGGACTGTCAGAATACAGAGCGCGCGCGCGCGCGTGTGTGTGTGTTTTCTCTACACATTTGGAAGAGAGAAAACAGAGCTGTGATGTAGTTGATAAAATTGCAGGCCTGGCACAGGCTCTGCTCAGAATGGTGAGAGAGCACTGGAGGAGTTTGGGAGTTTATTAATAGCGTTTAGCTCACTACAGAAGGAGTAGATCAGGGCTTTGCTGGGAAGGATGATGATAGGGTTTGATCACACCATTTAGCACAACATTGTCATGTCCATGCTGTGCATGGTTCTAAAGAAAAGGATCTATGTTATTCAATCCAATAAATTTCAAATTCAAATTTTCTGTTTCTCATGAATGAATGTGGACTATAGGATGGGGGGTGTCAACTGTTTGTGTGTGTGCGCGTGTGATTTAGACGGTTGAGAGAGTTGAGAGATAATTTCATGACAACGAACCAATTAAAATCAAAATTATTCACACTGTGTTGACAAGAGACACACACACAAACACACACACACAAAGAGAGAGAGAGAGAAACAAAAAGAATCACAATCAGGGCTCACCAGATCTCTCAGAGTCTCTCTGACAGGCCCTAATCCACTCCGCCAATTGAAAAACAAAAAGTAGCAGAGAGAATAGCAGTGTGGCAGTATATGAATGTGCCCCCAACAAATATATAATTCACACACACACACACACACACACACATCTTTCACACTTACACATCCATACTCACATGTACACATGTATACACCATTGAACTACACACATCTATATTCACATGCACAAACAAACACCCCACACAAATGTTTGGTCTTTGTGCAAATTCACTTGGAGGTAGGCCAACATTCTAGATATAAAATATGTGACAATAAACATAGCCTCAGTACGTTTCATTTCATGCATTTACATCTTGATCCACACAAACACTTTCACACTCCTTTGCCTCACACTCACAAACACAAGAAACACTCGGGTGGCCTTCGGTAGCAGGAGGGATGTCAGTGCACAAAACACTGGCTTGAAATGTTTTTAACCCCCATTTCAATGAAGACCATCATACCTTGCAAGGTATAGCATTCTTTCACTCTCCTGGACAACCTCAGGCTGTTCCTGGAACCAGCAAAGCCAGTGGTTTTGGCCTCTGTCTGAAGCACAAAGGGGGTATGCAGGAGGCGTAGCGGAGCATGTCAGGAGGGTGGGCAGAGCCCTCTCCCAGCAGTGGCAGAGGAGAAAGGGCACATGGAGCACAGTGGCTACGGTTGACACCTGCAGGAGGCGACATGTGGGCAGGGCCAGTATGAGCCCACTTGGACCCATCTGCCACCACAGAAAACTCACCTGCTGTGTGTGTGTGTGTGTGTGTAGATTTGTTGACATTGTTCATGAGTCAGTGAATCATGTTTTTGGTGGATATCATGTTTTCAGCTCACAAATATTATAAATAATAATACAGGTAATAAAACAGGGAAGAAAGTAGATGTTAGCCGGTGCAGCATTTACTTAATTCATTATTCATCTTTTATGTTAGTGTGTAACTCTCATATTGTAGTCTCCTGAAAGACAGACAGAGGCAAATATAGGCAAAGATAGCATTCAACTGTTATTCAGGGATATCCCACCATTGGGAGTGGACGATTAGGGGTGCTGGAGTAGGAAGGTATTTGTAGTACATTCCTGTTGTAGGCCTTCCTATACTGTTTAACTGATTTCCATAACTGAAATACATTATAATGTTTAAAAGTTTAGAAACGTGAGCATAATACTCCAGAAGATGTAGCGTCCTGGTGTGTGAATGAGTAGTAATCTTTCTGAAACAATAAGTTTGATTTAATTCTCGTTTTCATTTCCTTGTGGATTGTATTATTTTATTTGAAACATTTGACTCAAAATAAAGAAATAGTGCAAAAATGTGAAAAGGCACTACAGGATGCATCTTGAATAAACGAAAACCTCGACCAGATGTTGTAAACTTAGAACAGTAATTATGTTCTAAGAATGTTGATAAAAAAGAACAGGAATTTACAATATATACATTTGCCTGCATAGTATCCCAAGTGTTCCATCGACTGCACTCTTCTGGATGAGGATCTCGGATGTTGTTCCTGGGATCTGCTGGAGCCACTCTCCCAGTTTGATGGTCATCGTCCCTAAACCCCTGGTGCCCTGATTGCTACCAGAGCCAGTGTTTCCTCTTCTTTTAGCGTCTCATGTTCCTTGTTGCTGATGTTGCTATCTCTTGCGATTGCTACATCCGTCACTATGACTCTTTTCTGCTGTTTATCCATCACTATTATGTCTGGTGGTTTAGCTATTACCATCTTTTAAACAATTTTCTGGTATACGATGTCTTATCAAAGATAACCCATCCACACTCTAAGAGCATCCACACCATCATCAATCAAATTCTTCGTCTGAGCAGCTGTCACTACTACACAGACATACACAGAGACAGAGCGAGAGAGAAGGATGAAAGTGAACACAGCAACAAATGAAAAGAACCAAACACCATCAATTCTTACCTACCTCAACCCTCTCAGTTTACAGAACAAGCAAATGTGAGAACTGTGACTCACCATTCCCCCCCACCACCTGGAGCTCAGGATACTTCTGTTTAATGTAGTTAATCATGCTGATCTGAAACACCGAGTTTCCCTGAGATGAGTCCTAAAACAATAGACACAGCCTTCAGACCAAATTCACTATGTCCAATCACAGTCCTGTGTTACACAGCCTCATAGCAAAAATAGTTTGTCATTTGATTCAGGCACCATACTCAGGATGGAGACTAATCCCACTCCCTTTAGGACCTTAAGACCTACCAGCACCACCACGTCCACTCCTGCCTGCACGAGCAGGTCCAGCCGGTACTTGTCATCCTCACGGGTAACGATGGCAGCGCCACACAGCAGCTGTTTGCGGGAGTCTTTAGAGGCCAGAGGGTAGTCTCTGTTCTTCTTCAGATCAGTGCGAGCAATTATAGCCACCAGCTCATCACTGTCGTTCACAATGGGCAGTTTACCTGCAATCAACAAGCGTCCCCACGACCGACCCGTTACTCAGAGAAGAAGTGGAGAAGTGAAAATAACCTTTCAAAGTCCTTTAGAAGCAGTTTCACTTCTCAAGCTGAAAAGATGAAGAATCAGACCTTTTTTTGCTGCACTGCAGGATGTCATTGGCCTCTTTGAGTGTAACACCTGCTGGTGCAACCACTAAATCTTCCCTCTTTGTCATTGTTCAAGTTCAAGTTCAAGTTCAGTTTATTCCTCACATACATAGTCATACACAGTATAACTCGCAGTGAAATGGTGGAGAGTGCTGTGTCCAAACTGAGGAAAGGAAACAGGGGTGCATAGAGAAAAATATATATATGCAAGATAAATATATATACTCTATGTATGTACAAAATATATTAACAATGTATGTACAATATATGTATATTATGATTATATACACAATGTACAATGTATATGGTTGGGTATATATGTACACAATCTACAGAATGTACAGTGCAGGTGTAATATGTAATATGGACAGTTTGCAAATACTGCTTCTTTAGGCTATTTAAGTCATTGTGATCCATGATCTACAAAACGAACAAAAACAGTCTCTTACTTGATTACTTGAAGACATGAATAGAAATCTATAGAGGCATTACTCATTATGTCATGACCCTGTTATCTATTAGAAACCCACAATTTATCTGAATTAATTATTCATAAATAAATTGTCAGCTTCATGTCCATTCAGATTTCAGTGGAGATCAGCAGGGGTCTATTACTGTGTATTATTATTCATAACACTGTGCCTGCAAACTGTGAGAACAGACACACACAGGTTATTTTCCAGTCCCTGAATGCTTTTGTGGCACTGCTTGACAGTTGATGGAGTGTTCCCTAAAAGAGCCACTGAGCATGATGGATTCGGTAGTAGGAGTTTAGTGAGCAGAGAGGACGAAGACTTACGAGTGCAGGCCATGAACACCCCCCTCCACCTGAGCAGACATGGTCCTCTTCTCAAACTTCAGCTCTCCAGAGTAGATCATAGAGCTACACTCAACATAGAAAACGGCATTACTCAGAAGCATTCACTCACACACACCTTCCTCTCTTCCATTTTCTGCTGACCTTCCAAAGAACCCTTGATGCTATAAAAGATAAGAAAGACCATAAATAGAAATGTGTTTGTAGACAAAATATATCCTAGCATTTGAAAAACTGATGTTTTTCATTGTACATGAAAAGGGAAGTAGATTCATCTGAACCCACATCTTGTTTTTTCAGTAGATGAGTACTGCTGCTGAGCCTTCTTACAATGACAATGGTTTTATTTAAGCCCTATTCAGTAATTACACAACACTGAAAACATCACAGTAAAACAGCAGTATGACCAGCACTTAAGAGTAAATACCTGAGTGCTTTTCACTTGGCTTAGAAGATTTTAAAGCATGCATTAATGCTACATAAGACCATATTGGGGTATTTGAGAAAATCAACAGCAAAGCTAAAGGTCCAGAGATTATAAAGGTTACCTTGAAGGTGATACACATAATATGGGTTTTCCCAGAAACTAGTAAACCCAGCTGACATTTGCTAGACAGCAAACATTGGAGGTGTCTAGTGGACAGGAAATATCTACAATAAACCTTTTATATTTGTTTATCAGGGAGTGTGTATTCTCACAACAGTTTTGAGGAAAATTGCAAATAAATGAAAATCCAGGAAGTTGCAAACAAATTTGATTCTTTTCACTAAACAATGGTTTCTCAATTGCATGCATCTGCGTGCACAAGGAAAACAACTCCTAAATAGAAATAACATTATCACATTAAATGATTTAAGGTATATGATCACAGGAAACAAAAGAAAGTCTGATTGCCTTTAAACTAGGTTTGAATCCTTTAAGCAGACAACCTCAGAGCAATGGAAAACTGAGCCGAAAGCAAAAACTTTGGCCAAGTGTGAAAAGGCCATCCATAATTACCATAATAAATGTTATCTCACGGTGCACCCTTGTTGAAATGATGATCAAGTAGAAATGTGTTCATTTTCAATAGACTAGGTTCCTTTTTTCCATTACACTAGCATAATGTCCTTAGTGGTTGCAGCCTATTCTGGTAACACCCTCATAGCAGGACAAACATTATAGAAGTATGGATAGGCTTGCTTGGTGAATGTTTGTCTGAAGGTGTGCACATATCTGTTGTTGAGAGGATCAAAGAAGGAGATCAGACCACTGTCCCAGTCCAGGAGCACTCTGATCTGCTGGAGGGTCTGCTTCATGGCAAGAGGCATCAGCCTCTCGTCTGACACTCCTATCCCATATTTACCCTTGTACTAACCCACTTGCCACAAGCCATGCTTTATGAGGTCCTCACAGACTCACAGAAGAAAAAGTGATACAGCCTATTAAAGAATGTCATGCTTCAGTTACATGCTTTTTTCTGTACTCACACTTCCTCCAAATGTCTCACAGAATCAAATCATTTTCAACCTGCCATGAAGTGGATACAAATCAACAGAACGGCATAAAGAGAAACCACAACAACAGATGAATAAACAAAACAAGACTTTCCATGTTCAACTTGACATCTTTATTAGTTGGTAGTTGTTTAGTTGTTTTTATTTTTTGCTTTCTGCGGAATATGTAAGGACCTGTTTCCACTGAAATATAAACCACTAAACAGAACTAAAGTGCTGAAAGGCATATGTGGAAAAGGAAAACATTACACAATCAAAAACAACCATATTTTGTGCATCTTACTAATTAATTAAATTTCAGTTCTAATTCAATGATTACATCCAACCTAGACATACAGGTTTTGCCTGTTAGAACATAGGGGAATCGTTTTAGCAATATATATTGCTGACTGAACTGACTGGCATCTATTTAGTGCAAATCTCATGGTCATTCCATGGAAAACTACAATGAACACAAGCTGCAGTACAAGATCTCATCATGCATCTTACTGAGATGTAATCTGATCTCCATGTACTGTTCAGAGGAATTCAAAGTCTTTGTCCAGCTCTTTGAAATTAAAATATTAAGTCACAAATAATGATTCCTATGAACATTAAACATATGTAACAAATGTGTCTTTAATAACAGGAACATTGAAAGGAGAAACAGTAACTTACATAAACTGTAAGAAACAGGTGAACTGGGCTTGGCAAGAGTAGAGGTTAAGAAAGGTCTGCTTGTGTGTGCACATGTGTGCATGCATACCAGCTTGTTCAATATTATTTTTCATTTTTATCACATACTGAAAGTTGCCTAGGTGCTCTGCTACATCAGTCACCATTCCAGAGGCCTTGATCCTGAAAGAACATGCAGGAATGGATGTTGGCAGATTCCATGTGCTGAATGTACACATAGAATTAACAGATACAGAATATATCCTCCTACAAGAGAGGTTTATTGGTAGCTACAAATACATAAAACAGTTTAGTCAAAGTGTTTCCAAAAAAGATCTTATAGCAACTTTAATGATAAAGCATACCAGACTTCACAAGTATTTTTGTTGCATAATTATCTCTGACTCACCCACTAGAGGGCACAACATCCCTATTTAGTCATTTAGTGGTAGTGAATGGCCTGGGCCAATTAAAATTAGACTAACCTTAGCCTTCTATGTTTTATTAAATTATCCTCTCTTCATTATGTTACACCTACATGATTCAATTATTTCTCCAATTCCCACAATGCCTTAGACTCAACCGTCACACTAATCCTTTAAGGTAGAAGTTCTCCTATTGATTGGTTGTCAGCCTTAGTCAGCTTTATGATTGTATAAGAGACATTAAATTTAAATTATTCAATTGTTTAGTTATTGCAATTAATTTGTTTAAAAAATGTTACAATGGCGTAATAGTCAGCAAATATATCTATGTGTAAGGATATAGGCATGCAAATTTTGATACAAGGTTTCTTATTTATGCATTTTTGATGATGATTATACTACTGCAGCACTGTGTGATGCTAATTAGACTACTGAAGTGCTCTGTGATGCTAATTAGACTACTGAAGTGCTGTGTGATGCCAGCTAGACTACTGCAGTTCTGTTTGATACCAGTTAGACTACTGCAGCACTGTGTGATGCTGATTAGGCTAATACAGTGCTGTGCGATGTTGATTAGACTGCTGCAGTGTTGTTCTTTATGGGCTTCCTGTCTGTAGGTTAAAGAAGCTGCAGAACATTCAGAAAATGGCTGCTGGAGTTCTTACACACACCAGCTTAAGGGAACATATAACTACTACACTCAAACATTTACACTGGGTTCCTGTTCGTGGCTGTGTGCAGTACAAAATCCTTCTCTTGGTTTTTGCCCTCATGGTCTGACCTGTCCATCCCTTTCTGGTGTTCCTCATATGTCTTTTCCTTCACTCTGTCTCCATCCCTCTGACACTCATCTGCTCTCTGTCCCTCACATCACACTCTGCACTATTGGCGTTTCTGGAGCTGCAGACCCAAGGCTTCTTCCTCCAGCTGCTCATTTACAAGAATTTCATAACTCATCTCTTTGTCTGAGATCATTTCAACCTTTAATTGGTTACTATAGTATGCACTTGCATCAATGTTATGTCTATTTTTTAACCAGTTTTACTCCATCCTGTTATCTTATTTATATATTTGAATCTTCTTTATATTTTATTTGACCTTTTTTATATTGTATGAACTTGTAAAGTGTCATTGGGTAACAAGAAATGCCCGTAATTTCTTAATTAGAATAAAATTCTTCTTCTTCTTCTTCTTCTTCTTCTTCTTCTTCTTCTTCTTCTTCTTCTTCTTCTTCTTCTTCTTCTTCTTCTTCTTATTATTATTATTATTATTATTATTATTATTATTATCAAACATTGTATTGATCATCCTTTCAAAGGTTGCTGGTGTTACTTTTATTATCTATTTTTTATCAAATTTAGAATGGTGCGTTTTGCCTGGAATTAGTTTCTTTTGTATTGAGCAACCTAATGGAAAAAGTTGTTCTTGAGCATATAATCTACTATTTTTCACTTAATGAATCATTGATTTCAAGCATGCCTATAAAGCAGATCATTCTACGTGCACAGCACTGACAAAAATGATCGACAAGATATTTTTACAAGAAAATGATGGTCGGAATCGTATTACTTGACTTTACTGTGGCATTTGTTATTAACAAAACAAAGTATATATGGGTTTAGTCTATGGTAAAACAGCAGTTTCTCCTCCCCTAGATGCTTTCATTGTGGTGTTTCCCAGGGGAGCTGTCAGGAAAGAGCTGTCTAAGCTCTGGTTAGCTGAGAATGAATCTGCAAGCCTCACACTGCCCTGTCAGTAAGGAGAGCGAGCATGCCTCTCTCATGCCTCAGAGCTCAGGAGAGGCTGGCCTGCGGTCTAATGGGCGTCTTTAGGAATATCTGTGATAGTAAACACAATATAAATTATGCGAGAGCTCAACATAGTCACACTGCCAGGCAGGTTAGTTAAACCAAAACCCAAAACAGGTGCAGCGTGCAGATCTGTATTGTCTTGGTCACCACAGTATGGAACAAGTTACCAACTATGATCATGGGAGTACACAGTTTTGTTGGTGGAGCCCAGGAAGAGCAGCTGCTACCTCAGCTAATGGGGATCCAAATAAAGACACGAAAAACAAAGACATTTCAGTAGTTATAGGAAGTAAAGCTGTTCTGTAGAATTCAGAATTACAACTCAGATTGCATATGTTTGCAGGACAAAGTTATATTGTTTTGCTGACAAATATGAAAGGATGATATCAAAGTTGTTGTTTTGGAGCAGAACAGCATCTAGTCTGGTAGGCTACTACTTCAACTACTCACTTCTTCAAGAGGTATCCACAGTACTTCAGGTACAAACCGTTCTATTCTATCCTCTACAGATTTCTGTGAGTTTATGTTTGCATAATATGAATTTCTGTTTACATTCATCAACTTTTTTTATGAAATATACTGTATAGTGAATTTGCTGAAGTCTACACCATAATGAAGTTTATGAAAAACAATGTTTATGAAAAAAAAGCATTTAAATGCTCATCAATCAAAGAGTATTAATTTTGTAAAATTGTTGGGTAGTTAAAATAGTTTTATTTTCTGCTTTCTACTAATTTTACTTCACTTGTTGTGAAGGAAAAAAAAACTACTAAGCAACCACATGTAACTTATGATGTGTTCTAATCTGAAATTGTTTAGTGGATGAAACACTGCAGGTGCTGTTGTTGTTAGTGCTAACTGCTTTATAGTACAGAAATAATAAATGCTGAATCTCCTGATTGCCTTATTATCGCAAATTTTCTGCCTTACTCTATTTTAGGGAAAACAATGGCGCTGTTAAAGCTCAACCAAGCTACTAAGAGTTTCACCAAAGCACAGGATTACAGAAATGACATTATGCTGCTGATGCAGCCCTATGCTAACTGGGAGCAGTATCTATTGCCGGCACCCGTCTCCATCGATTTACTGGCTCAGCTGGTACGCATTTCTGCTGCAGATGACTTCTCCATCAATAAAAATCCACCAAAAGATGGGTTCAAATTCATCAGATACCCCAATTCTTTTAGGGCCTGCCTCTTTCAAGTATGTAATGGTTGCTGGCAAGCCTTTAATGTTGCTCACAAGAACATGGACCAAATTCGTATGTACACCGGACAGGTTCCAGAGTACATCAAAAACTCAGTTGGGCTCATAATACAGGAGGATGATGGTCTTGTCCAAGCCTTCTTACCAGCTGAGCTTCAGAACATTGCGCACATATCATCAGACTGCTTAAACCTGGCCATCATGACTGAGAAACAATTCTCAGATATCATCAAGCTGATGCAAGAACTGGTGGAGGCTTTGGTGAATGCAAGACAGAGTCATGATGAGGAGATGGAAGAAATCAAGAAAAACATTGAGATAGCAAAGATTAAACGGGCTGAAGCTAAGGAGGCAAGCGACAGGGCCGAGGCTGCTTTCAATCTGGCTAATGAAAGATTAGCTGAGGAGAGAAGGGCCTACCAGCAAGCAATGAAAGATTTGCCAAGTGGATGGGGCCTTTTTGGCCTGAAGCTAATATCAAGTATGTCAGAGCAAGCAATATCAATAGCCTGTGCGTTTGCAACAGAATTTCTTCCAGGACAAATTATCCAAACCTATCTCCAGCGGACACTATTACACCAAAAGCCATAACACATGTGATCAAAAACTGAAAAGGCACTCCTGAAAGCCACAGAAACATGGCCACTGGAATGAAGAGTAACGTGGATGAAATGTTGGCAACAAGTAACATATTTTCTAAATCTATAACATTTCTACTAGTGGTTGAGAAAATGGAAGAACTTTGCAAAGGTAAGGAAATAAATTGGCCTGAGGTGTATGATCAGGAGAAGCAAACGGTAAAGTCTGATTACTTGGTGGGACTATTTCAGCAAGTCAGCAGAGATATACAGCAAGAAGCTGAATGCCCGATTAAATCCGAGGCACTAGGCATCTGTGACAAGGGTATCTCCACTTTAACAGAGCTAGGTAAATATGCTCCAGAGGGGAAATGTGATGATGCCAAAACAGAGGAGCTTATTAAAGCCATTGACGAACTGAATGTAAGGGCCATGGCCTTTTATTCCAAAAGCAAGTCTTTTACAAATCAGCCATCTTTCTTGACAGCACCCCCCGAGTCAAGTCAACAGCAAATCTATGACTCAGCAAATACAGATGTGGTCCAGATGCACTTAAAACAATCTCATCTACGTCTACAAATGGCTGAAACCCAGCTAAAAATTGCAAATGAACGGAACGAGAAGACTATGGACAACTTGGATCAGAAGAAAAAAGCTCTTGCTGAAATTGTGAGTGAGCTGAAACATTATAATCTCAAGGAGATCGACTTCAACAAGAGAATTGTGGTGCTAGCGAAAGGCCTGGAAATCATGGGGCAGGTGAAAGAACAGTGGGAGAAACTGGTGCACTTCTTTCAGATCATTTCAAACATTGTTAAGACCACTCTTAGTGAAAATCTTAAACATTTTAAGCAGACTGTTGAAATAGCTGTAGAGAACAACTACACCTACAGCATGTTTGTCAAAGACAAAATCTACACTAATGCTCTGAATGCTTCTGCCTACGCCTATTTGGTTAACATGATGTCTACCACTTACAATGAGGTTCTTTTGCTTAAATTACTGCAGCATCATACTGTCTCGTATTGTTTTTCTTTGTGATTCAAAGAACTTTAAAATCCAAGAGGTAATATGTATGCCAAACAAACAAACAAAAAACCATTTCAGATTGCAGAGTAGCTATTACTAATTATTAGCTATTGCTCATCTCTTTTTCAGTAGAAAAAAGAAATTGGAGTTTAGATTTACTAAAGTGTAATGAGTGAACTAAAGCCATTAGATTTGAGTAAACTCACAATTCTTCACACATTAATTGTGTTGCACATTGAGTGTGAGTGCAGTGTGGTGAACAGAGGAATACAGGCTCAGTAAAGGAAGTAGCAGTTCTTAGCAGCTAGGGTGGTACTGATGGGCCCAACATCTTAGTAAAAACAAAGTCTGACACTTTACACAAAAAAGAAATCACAGACACTATGATTTCATTATTTCAAAACATTAGCTATAATGAATCATTTTAGTGAATTATTATGATTATTATGGCCCTAACCACACAACTAAGAGAATAAAGGACTGGTTTCAGGACAACTCTGTGAATGTTCTTGAGTGGCCTAGCCAGAGCCCAGACTTGAACCCAACTGAACATCTCTGGAGAGATCTGAAAATGGCTGTACCCCGGCGCGCCCCATCCAACCTGATGGAGCTTGAGAGGTTCTACAAAGAAGAATGGGAGAAACTGCCCAAAAATATGTGTGCCAAGCTTGTAGCATCATACTCAAAAACATTTGAGGCTGTAATTGCTGCCCAAGGTGCTTCAACCAAGTATTGAGCAAAGGCTATGAATACTTATGTACATGTGATTTTTGGTTTTTTTATTTTTAATAAAGTTGCAAAAACTCCAAACAAAGATTTTTTCACTTTGTCATAATGGGGTATTGTGTGTAGGAGTTTGAGGGGAATTTATTTTTTTTTTAATCCAATTTGGAATAAGGCTGTAACATAACATAAAATGTGGAAAAAGTGAAGCGCTGTGTGTGTGTATATATATAAATATTTGTCATTTCACTTTTCTTGGGGATTAATTAGTCCAGAGGCCTATAAGAGCTTGTCAAGGAAAAAACGTGTGTATGGGTGCATGCATGTATATGTATATGTATATTAGGAACCAAGCATTAAACCATTAAGCTGCAATAAAACTGAGACACAATTGTCTTGGAGAAAAGAAAAACCATGTTCAGTTAGCACAGGCTGTATCAAAAGCCATAGAACCAGAGGACATTAAAATCATAATTCTCACCTTGCATAATCTCTCATGATTCAACTGTATATGTAAACAGATATGCATTGGTGTGTTGTAAGGTGTTCTGCCATTATCTGATGATATGTTTGCAGAAAGTGTGTTACATCTCTAGAGAGACAATTGCCTCCTGGCCTCTTTTTGGTGGAGAATGGAAAAAGATACACATATACACAGACCCGCGCACGCATGCACACACACACACGCACGCAGCATTAGTTTAGCTGCAGATGCAGTTACTGCATCAACACTTCTAACGTGACTGCCATGTGGCCTCTGCAAGTCCAACCCTCATCAACATGTGCTTCATGTATCTGGATCTCTTTTTATCTCATTCTTATTTTTTATGTCATTCTTTCTCTTTCTCTCTTATCCCTATAGGCTCTATTTGCTTTCTGCTAGCAAACAAGAGGTTAAAAAGACTATTTCCCTTTGTTTGTTTTATCATTTTTATTTTCATTGCAAAATCTGATGTGTGTGTAGTCTTAAATAGCGTCTCATATGGAAGGTAAACACATACTTTCAGAGTTAGACTGATTTGACTGAAACACTAATCAATATCTTAACATTGTTTAACTGCAAAAGTGTATAAATGGTTTTGATAACCACTGAAAAGATATGGAATGATGAAATGTATGTAGGGCCATTCTAATGTACTACTGACCAATCATTCTCTGCCTCAGGAAGTGTACTTAATCTCTTATCCAACTCTCTGAGAAAAGGAGAGCGATAGAGAGAAACAGACAAAGAAATATGTAAATGTGCAAAGTAAATGTGTGTATCTTGCTTATGGTCAAAGAAAGAAATCTAATAATTCTGTACTAGACAAATGTGTGACAGATTTACTTAGAGAAGTAAAATAGTTTGAGGAGTTCAGAGTTTTAATAGTGTTGCAGAAGAACAACAAAAACATTGCCTGAATTTCAGAATCCCAGAAAACAGGCACAGAAAATTTGAGAGCAGACTGCTAAATTCAACTAAACAATCCAAAAGAGCAGGGGGAGCAGTGCCAGTACCAGACAGCGATGGCGCAGGTCGGGACACTCTCTATGATGCTGTTGCAGACCAGATCAGGATGACGGACATGCTGTCCTTCTTCAGTCTCCTCAGGAAGCAGAGCTTTCTTCACTAAGGAAAAAGTGCTCAGGGACCATGAGAGATTGTTTGTGATTTTAAGAGAGTGTATGTTCTCACTCTTCACTGTATGTATTGGGGTGTGAGGCATTTGCATCCTTCTGTAGTCCATAGTCATCTCTTTTGTCTTTTTGACAACCAGAGAAAGGCATGTCTGGAGAGACTGTGACAAAGGCTTTGACTTCTTTAATTATTTCTGTATTGTTTTTCATGGTATAAATAAAATGTAAAAAGGCAAATCTAAAGCAAACATATGAATCTAATTAATCTAATTAAGGCTAAAGTGAAAAGAAAGCAAGCCCACAATAGTTTATTCTATTCTGTGTGATGACAATGGAATTGTCAACAAAACCAAAACTGTGATGTCATAATATCACTGACCATTGTCATAATAGCTATTCTTATAATCTGCTTGACAAAGGTAAAATTGGTCAGTCTGTTGACAGAAATGGGAGGTTGCAGCAGCAAAATGCAGTTCTGCTGCTCTCACAGAAGATCTTCGAAGAAGAAGAAAACGAAGATTTTGTTGGACAGGAACACACAAAAAGCAATGAGTAGATTGCAACAAGAACTACCTGACAGAGTAGATACGAAGGAAATTAGAAAACGACACTGTGTTAAAATTGGAAAATTTGAGGAGGAATGTAGTGGGAAGGAGTTGGAGGAGAAGCAGAAGGAGACAAAAAATGAACAGAGTGAAAGATGGCACCTGAAGAGTGAAAGAGAGGATCTAGAGAGTGAAAGACAACACCTGAAGGGTGAAAGAGAGAATCTTGAGAGTGAAAGACAACACCTGAAGAGTGAAAGAGAGGATCTAGAGCGTGAAAGACAACACCTGAAGAGTGAAAGAGAGGCTCTAGAGAGAGAAAGACAACACCTGAAGGGTGAAAGAGAGAATCTTGAGAGTGAAAGACAACACCTGAAGAGTGAAAGAGAGGATCTAGAGCGTGAAAGACAACACCTGAAGAGTGAAAGAGAGGCTCTGGAGAGAGAAAGACAACACCTGAAGGGTGAAAGAGAGAATCTTGAGAGTGAAAGACAACACCTGAAGAGTGAAAGAGAGGCTCTAGAGAGTGAAAACCAAAACCCAAAGTGTGAAAGAAAGAACCTGAAGACGTTATGGGACAAAGTAGTGGGGAAGAAAACTAAGCAGCAGCGCATGGGGAGAGCCATGGCTGGGGAAGCTTTGTACTGCTCAAAGGGACCACACACTTCCCAAGGAGGACCAGCTAAAGAAATCGGTAGTATGCAGAAAGGTTTCCCGAGCACATAAAAAGGCTATGATTACCAACTGGCCAAAGAGACAGACGCTGTGCTTGACTACATCAGAACTATGTTTATAACCAGTCAATATGAACTTCTACCAATCCATCCAAAACCTGATAAAGGAGACCTGAATGACTATACTACTGGAACTACAAAATTACTGGGACTACTACTATTTAGCATTCTGAAAAAATAAAAATGAAAAAGTCCTCATGTTCTTTAAAAAAAATAAATCAATAAAATGTAAAAAGCTCAAAAAGCTTTTTTAAACATTGGCAACTGTGTATTTGATTTACCTCGGAATGGGTGCAGCTGGTTCATGGCGCATGTGTTCGAGCTTTAGCCTCTGTATTTGGCATTTCAGTGCATCGAGCAGTTGAAACTATAGCAAGCAAAGGCAAAAGGAGCTGTGCGGTCGATGTTTGTGCAAGTGGTCTTCCACATAGTCCCATGCTGTGCTGGGTTTAGGGTGTGTTTGCAGGGAGAGCCCAGCGCTTACAGGCTAAGAGGATTACAGTGGAGCATTGCAGGGACTGTCAGAATACAGAGCGCGCGCACGCGCGTGTGTGTGTGTTTTCTCTACACATTTGGAAGAGAGAAAACAGAGCTGTGATGTAGTTGATAAAATTGCAGGCCTGGCACAGGCTCTGCTCAGAATGGTGAGAGAGCACTGGAGGAGTTTGGGAGTTTATTAATAGCGTTTAGCTCACTACAGAAGGAGTAGATCAGGGCTTTGCTGGGAAGGATGATGATAGGGTTTGATCACACCATTTAGCACAACATTGTCATGTCCATGCTGTGCATGGTTCTAAAGAAAAGGATCTATGTTATTCAATCCAATAAATTTCAAATTCAAATTTTCTGTTTCTCATGAATGAATGTGGACTATAGGATGGGGGGTGTCAACTGTTTGTGTGTGTGCGCGTGTGATTTAGACGGTTGAGAGAGTTGAGAGATAATTTCATGACAACGAACCAATTAAAATCAAAATTATTCACACTGTGTTGACAAGAGACACACACACAAACACACACACACAAAGAGAGAGAGAGAGAAACAAAAAGAATCACAATCAGGGCTCACCAGATCTCTCAGAGTCTCTCTGACAGGCCCTAATCCACTCCGCCAATTGAAAAACAAAAAGTAGCAGAGAGAATAGCAGTGTGGCAGTATATGAATGTGCCCCCAACAAATATATAATTCACACACACACACACACACACACACACATCTTTCACACTTACACATCCATACTCACATGTACACATGTATACACCATTGAACTACACACATCTATATTCACATGCACAAACAAACACCCCACACAAATGTTTGGTCTTTGTGCAAATTCACTTGGAGGTAGGCCAACATTCTAGATATAAAATATGTGACAATAAACATAGCCTCAGTACGTTTCTTTTCATGCATTTACATCTTGATCCACACAAACACTTTCACACTCCTTTGCCTCACACTCACAAACACAAGAAACACTCGGGTGGCCTTCGGTAGCAGGAGGGATGTCAGTGCACAAAACACTGGCTTGAAATGTTTTTAACCCCCATTTCAATGAAGACCATCATACCTTGCAAGGTATAGCATTCTTTCACTCTCCTGGACAACCTCAGGCTGTTCCTGGAACCAGCAAAGCCAGTGGTTTTGGCCTCTGTCTGAAGCACAAAGGGGGTATGCAGGAGGCGTAGCGGAGCATGTCAGGAGGGTGGGCAGAGCCCTCTCCCAGCAGTGGCAGAGGAGAAAGGGCACATGGAGCACAGTGGCTACGGTTGACACCTGCAGGAGGCGACATGTGGGCAGGGCCAGTATGAGCCCACTTGGACCCATCTGCCACCACAGAAAACTCACCTGCTGTGTGTGTGTGTGTGTGTGTGTAGATTTGTTGACATTGTTCATGAGTCAGTGAATCATGTTTTTGGTGGATATCATGTTTTCAGCTCACAAATATTATAAATAATAATACAGGTAATAAAACAGGGAAGAAAGTAGATGTTAGCCGGTGCAGCATTTACTTAATTCATTATTCATCTTTTATGTTAGTGTGTAACTCTCATATTGTAGTCTCCTGAAAGACAGACAGAGGCAAATATAGGCAAAGATAGCATTCAACTGTTATTCAGGGATATCCCACCATTGGGAGTGGACGATTAGGGGTGCTGGAGTAGGAAGGTATTTGTAGTACATTCCTGTTGTAGGCCTTCCTATAGTGTTTAACTGATTTCCATAACTGAAATACATTATAATGTTTAAAAGTTTAGAAACGTGAGCATAATACTCCAGAAGATGTAGCGTCCTGGTGTGTGAATGAGTAGTAATCTTTCTGAAACAATAAGTTTGATTTAATTCTCGTTTTCATTTCCTTGTGGATTGTATTATTTTATTTGAAACATTTGACTCAAAATAAAGAAATAGTGCAAAAATGTGAAAAGGCACTACAGGATGCATCTTGAATAAACGAAAACCTCGACCAGATGTTGTAAACTTAGAACAGTAATTATGTTCTAAGAATGTTGATAAAAAAGAACAGGAATTTACAATATATACATTTGCCTGCATAGTATCCCAAGTGTTCCATCGACTGCACTCTTCTGGATGAGGATCTCGGATGTTGTTCCTGGGATCTGCTGGAGCCACTCTCCCAGTTTGATGGTCATCGTCCCTAAACCCCTGGTGCCCTGATTGCTACCAGAGCCAGTGTTTCCTCTTCTTTTAGCGTCTCATGTTCCTTGTTGCTGATGTTGCTATCTCTTGCGATTGCTACATCCATCACTATGACTCTTTTCTGCTGTTTATCCATCACTATTATGTCTGGTGGTTTAGCTATTACCATCTTTTAAACAATTTTCTGGTATACGATGTCTTATCAAAGATAACCCATCCACACTCTAAGAGCATCCACACCATCATCAATCAAATTCTTCGTCTGAGCAGCTGTCACTACTACACAGACATACACAGAGACAGAGCGAGAGAGAAGGATGAAAGTGAACACAGCAACAAATGAAAAGAACCAAACACCATCAATTCTTACCTACCTCAACCCTCTCAGTTTACAGAACAAGCAAATGTGAGAACTGTGACTCACCATTCCCCCCCACCACCTGGAGCTCAGGATACTTCTGTTTAATGTAGTTAATCATGCTGATCTGAAACACCGAGTTTCCCTGAGATGAGTCCTAAAACAATAGACACAGCCTTCAGACCAAATTCACTATGTCCAATCACAGTCCTGTGTTACACAGCCTCATAGCAAAAATAGTTTGTCATTTGATTCAGGCACCATACTCAGGATGGAGACTAATCCCACTCCCTTTAGGACCTTAAGACCTACCAGCACCACCACGTCCACTCCTGCCTGCACGAGCAGGTCCAGCCGGTACTTGTCATCCTCACGGGTAACGATGGCAGCGCCACACAGCAGCTGTTTGCGGGAGTCTTTAGAGGCCAGAGGGTAGTCTCTGTTCTTCTTCAGATCAGTGCGAGCAATTATAGCCACCAGCTCATCACTGTCGTTCACAATGGGCAGTTTACCTGCAATCAACAAGCGTCCCCACGACCGACCCGTTACTCAGAGAAGAAGTGGAGAAGTGAAAATAACCTTTCAAAGTCCTTTAGAAGCAGTTTCACTTCTCAAGCTGAAAAGATGAAGAATCAGACCTTTTTTTGCTGCACTGCAGGATGTCATTGGCCTCTTTGAGTGTAACACCTGCTGGTGCAACCACTAAATCTTCCCTCTTTGTCATTGCCTGGCAAATATCACAAATAAATCACAAAAAGATGTGAGTTTAAAGAATGTGATTTTATACACACACACACACACACACACACACACACACACACACACACACACACACACACACACACATATATATATACACATTTTTTATTTTTATATATATATATATATATATATATATATTGCCCTCTTTCACACACTGACACAGAAATATCACAATTTCATGATAGTTCTATTCCACCTATATTTTTAAGCATTGTATGTCATATGTGATTCATTTGTGTTTTTAAAAACCTTTTGTATATTGTATGTACAATCAAAGATGAATCACAAACCTCTTCCAACAGCCGGTCATAGTCCTTCTCTGAGAGGAAGTCAATGTCTCGTGACGTCACGATTCCCACAAGCTTGCTGCCCATCTTGCCGGTTTCGGTGACAGGGATTCCAGAGAAGCCGTGTCGCACCTTGGCCTCAAACACATCTCCGACCGTGTGCTGTGGACTCATCACCACCGGATCCGTGATGAAGCCCTGCTCGAATTTCTGCCATGACACCATATATTGCTCTGCTGATGAGAGGCCTCAGGGAAGCTTGTGTGTAAATCTGCATGTTCAACGTGTTGTTCATTATATTCCTATTAAGACAATTCACTGAAAGTTTGACACCTTAACTTTCCGGACTTCATTTGCTTGGAACTCTGGGGTGCAATTGTGATGGATGATCCCAATACCGCCCATGAGCTGTAATACAAAATCACAGAAAGCTAAATGGAAAAGCAACAGGACTTCATGGTTTTGAGTGTGTGGGGGATACTCACAGCCATAGCGATGGCCATGGAGGATTCAGTCACAGTACCCATGGGGGAGGAAATAAGCGGCGTCTTCAGGGTTATCTTCCGGGTCAGAGCAGAGGTCAGATCCTGAATGACAGACGCAAATGGTAACAGAAAGGAACCAATGTTCCACAGAACAATTATCTTTGTTTATGTTCATGCTTGTATTTTCATACAGACTATGCATTGCACAAAGATAAGAACAGTTTGGGGTGTTACTTTGGACAGCTTTCACATATGCACACATCTCTATCCCATTATTAATTTGACTTCAAGTGACTTGGATGTGCTCATTCAAAGCACAAATATTGCTGTTTTTATAAGCAGGGCATCAGTTTAACCTCCCTGTGGTAAGACAGACAAAAACATCCTACGTTCTCTCCCACATTCTAGCACACACACACACAAAATGTAACACCAAATATAAATACCACAATATATACTATCCCATATCCATTACACATGGGAATTTTGGTTCGCGCCTCCCTCACACTGTCATACACACACACACACACACACACCCACACACCCCTCAGCCTCTCTGCCTGTGACAACACACCCTATGCACCTGGGATGCCAACACCACCAATTTTGCACATCTTATTTGCACTCCTTCATCCCTCTCTTACACTATGCCACACTCCACCCTCTGTTGTAGTCGTGTTCACACTACATGGCAACTGACTCAGCTCCTCCATCTCACTGAAGGTAGAGGAGACCGCCAGCTCACTACTTAATTAGGAAGATCCCGCCCCCTCCACTAAATCATTACTAGATGTGCTGTATTTACTGAAACACACACACTGGTAAGCCCTTATGGGGCATGTCAGGATACCTGCTGAGCTGTTTTGGTGCATTTTGCAAAAGTACTCACCACTTCATCTGAGGTAAAGTCAATGAAGCCAGGCAGGATCAGAAAATCACTGAATCAAAGACCACAGAACAAACAAACAAAGAAAAACTGATACTAAAAATACATTATACTAACAACCTAGCAAATACAAGTCACATCAGAAGTAGATGTACGCTAAAGAAAGGCTATTCTGTCTGTGCTCTCATGTAAACAGAGTTAAAACGTAAGCGTTTTACTGATCCGCGGATCGAAATATTTATCCAGTGGGTGTTGGCCGAGGATGCTAAAGCTATTTCTATTCGTTACGCTTTGCCCTTTCTCCATTTCGACGTGCTATCCTTTTATTCGGGAGAGCCGATGTCTCGCATTCGCAGCATGCAAACAACAACCGTCATTATCGTACTCAAGTAGTACACACGGATTTAGTGTGATATACTTCCAAGACTGAACAATGATGCTTTATTCTTAGTGAATGTGAATGAAAATCCCGCTTCTCGGGTTACTCACAAGACGATAGCGTCGCGTACTTCAGACAACAAAAAACGACGTCAAGGAACACAGCTGGTCTTCATCTGCGACCGTTACAGACTAGCCTCTGTGGCATCTCTCAAAGTCAAGCGAAAGTCTAGCCCTTAGCTAAATCACCCAGAATCACAGTTGGAGTTTACACATTTTAAAGACTCGACCTGCTCAGTTTGAGAAAACTCTCATCCTCTCAACGTGGTGGATGACGACGGGACATTTTAAGGGCGCTCACGTCTCTCAGCTCCGGCATGGAACTGAAATACTGATAGTGCGTTTCAGTTGGATTTGGATGTGAAGTGAGAGAGAACAGACGGGCGATGCGCCTTTGTTTTACTGTCCACGCTATTAGCTGGCCAGCCCAGTTCAGGTCTGACGTGTGAAATTTACGTTTGGATGAGACAAAAATGTTTTTGACTTGGGTTGAAATAATCATCTTGCTTATAAAAGGAGGACTGGTGATGTAGCAAATCCACACAATCGTTTTGAAGCCGTGGTCAGGCTGCCCAATACTCAACTTTATTATGTTATTCACAAAGGATCTGACACAGCCCCCAACTGAGCTTTAAACACCTGGAAGTTAATTTAGTCCATTCTGTAAATTGAAATGTACAGAGATATGGGTCTGTAAAACAAATGGAATGTGATGCTTTTGAGCATTGCTATGGCAAAATGTTTTCATATCTGTTCTACAACACAGATTATATCGGTCTTGATAATATAATTCTTAATCAGATTTATGGTCCTTTTTACTCTGATGACATGGGAATGTTAATATGATGGGCAAAGAAGGCAAGCAGTTATATTTGAGTAGTGCTGGACATTATAAATGAGTAAACATCACTATTTACACATTAGGACATTTTATTATACTATGACATGACTGTATTTCTCTGTAGAGACTGTAAATGTATAGGTCTATTTTATGTGATGATAATCCCCGAAAGGAATGTGTTCTTCTGAGACCAACAATATGGAATTGGGCTAAAATTGCACATCACTGAGAACCCAACCCAGTCTGTGCAACAGTTTAAAAGTACACAATCCAAAAGAAAAATAAAGTCCACTCCTAATGAACTTGTTTAGTGACACTAACGTTAACCTAGTGATGCAAACATGGTTAATTTTGCTGATCAGCACTCCTTTGAAACCGTAGGAGTCTCACCTCTCTGGTTCGTAGCCAGCCTGGATGCGCGTGGCGCTGTAGCGCTGAGCTGCAGTCTCATGCCCATGAGATGTGTTGTGGCCAAATGGCCCCTGGTGCTCAGGGTCGCGAGGCGACAGCTGCAATCTGGCTGGCTCTGTGTCGCCCACAATGAGGCGGTAGTCGATCTGGTAGCTGTCGTGCTTGCCATTGGCAAAGTGCTCATAGACATGGCCCTCCCTGTAAGCGATGTCCAGTACTCCAATCCTCCTCTACAACCCTGCGTGAGCTGACGCCCCGGGCCTCCGCCCACCTCCCCTCTCCACCTGCACCACAGAGCGGCTCCTGGGACACTGCGTGCGCATTCACCAGTGGTTGTGCTGGAGCCACGCACACAATCCAAGTTTGTTCCTCAGATCGAGATGGAGAGCTTTCTCTTAGCTGAGGAGCAGAGTAAGAGATTCATCCAACATGCATCATACAAGCAGCAGCTGAATCAGGTAGAATGAAATACGGCTCTGATAGAGGCTTCGTCCCAAACAAAATAAAGCTACTGGGTGTCTTGGTAAGACTCTGTAAGTGGTGATCCCTAAAAAGGCCTGTCTGCTGCCATTGGACTACTGTTTTCTCTAAAGTGCTGTCTGGAATGTTGTCAGAGACAACATTCAGAGGGATTGGGAAGGAAAGCCTCTTAGTCACTACCTGTACTGCCCTCATTGCCATTGAAATATAACAAGGTTACAGTCAAGCTCTGAAGCTTCACTCAACACTCTGCCCAACCGCCTTTAATGCTCATAAAGTAGGAGTTTGCAGAATTTGTTTGTTGTTATGCTACACACTAAATGCATGGCACACAAATGTTTGATGCAGCAAAATGTCAGTGCTTTTTTAACAAAGGAGAAATGAGCACATAAGCACCTTCCCTATATTATGTGAAGATGGATAATAAAATGATAACAGGTGTATCTATTTGTTGTTCTTATTTTAATATTCACATCAGGCTTGTGATTTTGCAAGGAAATTGTAAAATAAATGTTCCTAGTGTTCTAGGGTTATTCTCCTGGGCTCATATTCTAATACAGGTGTGATAAGAACTTATATTTCTAAAAGAAACAATCTTTAAGAAACAACTGCATTTGCATAAAGGATTTATCTTTTATCTTAATGCTTTAATGTTTTAGTGTGCTAATGTCTGATTTTAAGTACACTTAGTTAAAAAGGCTACCACAAGTACTGTTCAAGTTCAAGTTCAAGTTTGGTTTATTCGTCACATACATAGTCATACACAGCATAACTCGCAGTGAAATGGTGGAGAGTGCTCTGTCCAAACTGAGGAAAAGAAAACAGGGGTGCATAGAGAAATATAGACATTCTCTATATGTGAAATATATATATGCAAAGATAAATATATATATTCTATGTATGTACAAAATATATTAACAATGTATGTACAATATATGTATATTATGATTATATACACAATGTACAATGTATATGGTTGTGTATATATGTACACAATCTACAGAATGTACAGATCCATTTCGTATAATAACATATCTACAGTTGTTGTGTAACAAGGTCATTGAATATAAATATATATATACAGATATACAGTTATGTTACATTGTGGTGGTGGTCCCCACAGTTTATCAGTTTCCCTGATTCAGGGCCCGAATGGCCTGTGGGAAGAAGCTGCTCTTCAGCCTCTCTGTCTTGGTCTTCAGGGAGCGAAAGCGCCTCCCTGACCTCAACAGAGAGAAGAGTCTATTGTTGGGATGGGTGGGGTCCTTCACAATCCTCCTGGCCTTGGTCTGGCACCGCTTGTAGTAGATGGTCTGCAGGTCAGGAAGTTCCGTGTGAGTGATGCGCTCTGCTGAACGCACTACCCTTTGGAGTGCTTGTCTGTCCTGCTTGGTGCTATTCCCAAACCAGACTGTGATGTTCCCCGTGAGGATGCTCTCGATAGTGCAGGTATAGAAGTTCCGCAGTACCTTGGAGGGCAGTCTGAAGGACAGGTCCTGCGAGATGTGAACACCAAGGTACCTGAAACTATCTACTCTCTCCACCGTGGTTCCACTGATCCTCACAGGTTGGTAGTGCCGCTCCTGCTTCTTGCTGCAATCCACGATCAGCTCCTTTGTCTTACTGACGTTTAGGAGGAGATAATTTTCCTGGCGCCAGTTTTCCAGGTGTTTAATCCAGGTAGGCCCTCTCGTCGTTGTCCGAGATCAGACCCATGACAACGGTGTCGTCAGCAAACTTGACAATGATGGTGGAGCTGGAAGTGGCTGTGCAGTCGTAGGTGTACAGTGAGTAGAGCAGGGGGCTTAGGACACAACCCTGAGGAGCTCCAGTGCTGAGGGTGAGGGTGGATGAGGCGCAGTTGCCCACCCGTACTGATTGTGGTCTGTCTGTTAGGAAGTTGGAGATCCAGTCGCACAGGGATGTATGCAGTCCTAGATCCCCCAACTTAGTAGTGAGTAGGGAGGGGATGATAGTGTTAAATGCTGAACTGTAGTCGACAAATAGCATTTTAACATAATTTCCCCTCCCTTCGTCCAGGTGAGTCAGTGTAGTGTGGAGCAGATGTGCAATTGCATCGTCAGTGGAGCGGTTGTGGCGGTATGCAAACTGCAGTGGGTCCATGGAGGCTGGCAGTGAAGATGTGATGAAGTCTCCGACTAGCTTTTTAAAGCACTTCATCACGACTGATGTGAGGGCGACAGGTCGGTAGTCATTGAGGTCGGAGGGTCGAGGTTTCTTCGGGACGGGGACGATGGTGGATCGCTTGAAGCTGGACGGGACGATACCGAGCGTCAGGGAGAGATTGAAGATGTCGGTGAATACCGGGGCTAGCTGATCTGCGCAGGCTTTGAGGACCCTCCCGCAGATACCGTCTGCTCCCATCGCCTTCCTGGTATTCACCCTTTTAAACACTCTTCTCACGTCACTCTCCGTGACGATGAGAGGGCGCTGTTCTATGGTGGGCCCCGCGCATGTGCCATTGGCTGCGCCGATAGTGCCATTAGCACTAGCGCTGCTAGCATTAGTGCTGTTAGCACTAGCGCCGTTAGCATTAGCGCTGCTAGCATTAGCGCCGTTAGCATTAGCGCTGCTAGATGTAGCCTCGAAGCGAGCGAAGAATGTATTCAGCTCGTTCGCCAGAGACTCATCCGCACTCATCAGTCCGGAGGGTGGGCTCCTGTAGTCCGTGATCGTCCGTAGTCCCTGCCACAGGGATCTAGAGCCACTCCGCTGTCACTAAATATTAACTAGTTTCAACTTTGCTAATAGTTCTACTGATTTTCATAATTTTCTTCTTCTTTCCATTTGTTGAACATTAAACAGCTCTGTTTCATCTTCTCTCTCTCTCTCTCTCTCTCTCTCTCGAAGCTCCGCCTTGTGGTTTTAATATGCTCATCCACAATTCAATATAGAGCTCTACAGTCTATATCTGCAGAGCTGATGAGTTTATAAAAGTCCACACTGCAAAATGTGCATAGTACTGACGTTTACATTACAATGCTCTGTCCAGTCATGCCAAAGCCAGTTTTCTTTCAATTCAATGTATGTAAATGAATTACTTGAAGACATGAATAGAAATCTATAGAGGCATTACTCATTATGTCATGACCCTGTTATCTATTAGAAACCCACAATTTATCTGAATTAATTATTCATAAATAAATTGTCAGTTCATGTCCATTCAGATTTCAGTGGAGATCAGCAGGGGTCTATTGCTGTGTATTATTATTCATAACACTGTGCCTGCAAACTGTGAGAACAGACACACACAGGTTATTTTCCAGTCCTTGAGTGCTTTTGTGGCACTGCTTGACAGTTGGTGGAGTGTTCCCTAAAAGAGCCACTGAGCATGATGGATTCGGTAGTAGGAGTTTAGTGAGCAGAGAGGACGAAGACTTACGAGTGCAGGCCATGAACACCCCCCTCCACCTGAGCAGACATGGTCCTCTTCTCAAACTTCAGCTCTCCAGAGTACATCATAGAGCTACACTCAACATAGAAAATGACATTACACACAAGCATTCACTCACACACACCTTCCTCTCTTCCATTTTCTGCTGACCTTCCAAAGAACCCTTGATGCTATAAAAGATAAGAAAGACCATAAATAGAAATGTGTTTGTAGACAAAATATATCCTAGCATTTGAAAAACTAATGTTTTTCAGTGTACATGAAAAGGGAAGTAGATTCATCTGAACCCACATCTTGTTTTTTCAGTAGATGAGTACTGCTGTTGAGCCTTCTTACAATGACAATGGTTTTATTTAAGCCCTATTCAGTAATTACACAACACTGAAAACATCACAGTAAAACAGCAGTATGACCAGCACTTAAGAGTAAATACCTGAGTGCTTTTCACTTGGCTTAGAAGATTTTAAAGCATGCATTAATGCTACATAAGACCATATTGGGGTATTTGAGAAAATCAACAGCAAAGCTAAAGGTCCAGAGATTATAAAGGTTACCATGAAAGTGATGCACATAATATGGGTTTTCCAAGAAACTAGTAAACCCAGCTGACATTTGCTAGACAGCAAACATTGGAGGTGTCTAGTGGACAGGAAATATCTACAATAAACCTTTTATATTTGTTTATCAGGGAGTGTGTATTCTCACAACAGTTCTGAGGAAAATTGCAAATAAATGAAAATCCAGGAAGTTGCCAACAAATTTGATTCTTTTCACTAAACAATGGTTTCTCAATTGCATGCATCTGCGTGCACAAGGAAAACAACTCCTAAATAGAAATAACATTATCACATTAAATGATTTAAGGTATATGATCACAGGAAACAAAAGAAAGTCTGATTGCCTTTAAACTAGGTTTGAATCCTTTAAGCAGACAACCTCAGAGCAATGGAAAACTGAGCCGAAAGCAAAAACTTTGGCCAAGTGTGAAAAGGCCATCCATAATTACCATAATAAATGTTATCTCACGGTGCACCCTTGTTGAAATGATGATCAAGTAGAAATGTGTTCATTTTCAATAGACTAGGTTCCTTTTTTCCATTACACTAGCATAATGTCCTTAGTGGTTGCAGCCTATTCTGGTAACACCCTCATAGCAGGACAAACATTATAGAAGTATGGATAGGCTTGCTTGGTGAATGTTTGTCTGAAGGTGTGCACATATCTGTTGTTGAGAGGATCAAAGAAGGAGATCAGACCACTGTCCCAGTCCAGGAGCACTCTGATCTGCTGGAGGGTCTGCTTCATGGCAAGAGGCATCAGCCTCTCGTCTGACACTCCTATCCCATATTTACCCTTGTACTAACCCACTTGCCACAAGCCATGCTTTATGAGGTCCTCACAGACTCACAGAAGAAAAAGTGATACAGCCTATTAAAGAATGTCATGCTTCAGTTACATGCTTTTTTCTGTACTCACACTTCCTCCAAATGTCTCACAGAATCAAATAATTTTCAACCTGCCATGAAGTGGATACAAATCAACAGAACGGCATAAAGAGAAACCACAACAACAGATGAATAAACAAAACAAGACTTTCCATGTTCAACTTGACATCTTTATTAGTTGGTAGTTGTTTAGTTGTTTTTATTTTTTGCTTTCTGCGGAATATGTAAGGACCTGTTTCCACTGAAATATAAATCACTAAACAGAACTAAAGTGCTGAAAGGCATATGTGGAAAAGGAAAACATTACACAATCAAAAACAACCATATTTTGTGCATCTTACTAATTAATTAAATTTCAGTTCTAATTCAATGATTACATCCAACCTAGACATACAGGTTTTGCCTGTTAGAACATAGGGGAATCTTTTTAGCAATATATATTGCTGACTGAACTGACTGGCATCTATTTAGTGCAAATCTCATGGTCATTCCATGGAAAACTACAATGAACACAAGCTGCAGTACAAGATCTCATCATGCATCTTACTGAGATGTAATCTGATCTCCATGTACTGTTCAGAGGAATTCAAAGTCTTTGTCCAGCTCTTTGAAATTAAAATATTAAGTCACAAATAATGATTCCTATGAACATTAAACATATGTAACAAATGTGTCTTTAATAACAGGAACATTGAAAGGAGAAACAGTAACTTCCATAAACTGTAAGAAACAGGTGAACTGGGCTTGGCAAGAGTAGAGGTTAAGAAAGGTCTGCTTGTGTGTGCACATGTGTGCATGCATACCAGCTTGTTCAATATTATTTTTCATTTTTATCACATACTGAAAGTTGCCTAGGTGCTCTGCTACATCAGTCACCATTCCAGAGGCCTTGATCCTGAAAGAACATGCAGGAATGGATGTTGGCAGATTCCATGTGCTGAATGTACACATAGAATTAACAGATACAGAATATATCCTCCTACAAGAGAGGTTTATTGGTAGCTACAAATACATAAAACAGTTTAGTCAAAGTGTTTCCAAAAAAGATCTTATAGCAACTTTAATGATAAAGCATACCAGACTTCACAAGTATTTTTGTTGCATAATTATCTCTGACTCACCCACTAGAGGGCACAACATCCCTATTTAGTCATTTAGTGGTAGTGAATGGCCTGGGCCAATTAAAATTAGACTAACCTTAGCCTTCTATGTTTTATTAAATTATCCTCTCTTCATTATGTTACACCTACATGATTCAATTATTTCTCCAATTCCCACAATGCCTTAGACTCAACCGTCACACTAATCCTTTAAGGTAGAAGTTCTCCTATTGATTGGTTGTCAGCCTTAGTCAGCTTTATGATTGTATAAGAGACATTAAATTTAAATTATTCAATTGTTTAGTTATTGCAATTAATTTGTTTAAAAAATGTTACAATGGCGTAATAGTCAGCAAATATATCTATGTGTAAGGATATAGGCATGCAAATTTTGATACAAGGTTTCTTATTTATGCATTTTTGATGATGATTATACTACTGCAGCACTGTGTGATGCTAATTAGACTACTGAAGTGCTCTGTGATGCTAATTAGACTACTGAAGTGCTGTGTGATGCCAGCTAGACTACTGCAGTACTTTATGATACCAGTTAGACTACTGCAGCACTGTGTGATGCTGATTAGGCTAATACAGTGCTGTGCGATGTTGATTAGACTGCTGCAGTGTTGTTCTTTATGGGCTTCCTGTCTGTAGGTTAAAGAAGCTGCAGAACATTCAGAAAATGGCTGCTGGAGTTCTTACACACACCAGCTTAAAGGAACATATAACTACTACACTCAAACATTTACAATGGGTTCCTGTTCGTGGCTGTGTGCAGTACAAAATCCTTCTCTTGGTTTTTGCCCTCATGGTCTGACCTGTCCATCCCTTTCTGGTGTTCCTCATATGTCTTTTCCTTCACTCTGTCTCCATCCCTCTGACACTCATCTGCTCTCTGTCCCTCACATCACACTCTGCACTATTGGCGTTTCTGGAGCTGCAGACCCAAGGCTTCTTCCTCCAGCTGCTCATTTCCAAGAATTTCCTAACTCATCTCTTTGTCTGAGATTATTTCAACCTTTAATTGGTTACTATAGTATGCACTTGCATCAATATTATGTCTATTTTTTTTAACCAATTTTACTCCCTCCTGTTATCTTATTTATATATTTGAATCTTCTTTATATTTTATTTGACCTTTTTTATATTGTATGAACTTGTAAAGTGCCATTGGGTAACAAGAAATGCCCGTAATTTCTTAATTAGAATAAAATTCTTCTTCTTCTTCTTCTTCTTCTTCTTCTTCTTCTTCTTCTTCTTCTTCTTCTTCTTCTTATTATTATTATTATTATTATTATTATTTTTATCAAACATTGTATTGATCATCCTTTCAAAGGTTGCTGGTGTTACTTTTGGGCTATTATTATCAAATTTAGAATGGTGCGTTTTGCCTGGAATTAGTTTCTTTTGTATTGAGCAACCTAATGGAAAAAGTTATTTTTGAGCAGATAATCTACTATTTTTCACTTAATGAATCATTGATTTCAAGCATGCGTATAAAGCAGATCATTCTACGTGCACAGCACTGACAAAAATGATCGACAAGATATTTTTACAAGAAAATAATGGTCGGAATCGTATTACTTGACTTTACTGTGGCATTTGTTATTAACAAAACAAAGTATATATGGGTTTAGTCTATGGTAAAACAGCAGTTTCTCCTCCCCTAGATGCTTTCATTGTGGTGTTTCCCAGGGGAGCTGTCAGGAAAGAGCTGTCTAAGCTCTGGTTAGCTGAGAATGAATCTGCAAGCCTCACACTGCCCTGTCAGTAAGGAGAGCGAGCATGCCTCTCTCATGGCTCAGAACTCAGGAGAGGCTGGCCTGCGGTCTAATGGGCGTCTTTAGGAATATCTGTGATAGTAAACACAATATAAATTATGCGAGAGCTCAACATAGTCACACTGCCAGGCAGGTTAGTTAAACCAAAACCCAAAACAGATGCAGCGTGCAGATCTGTATTGTCTTGGTCACCACAGTATGGAACAAGTTACCAACTATGATCATGGGAGTACACAGTTTTGTTGGTGGAGCCCAGGAAGAGCAGCTGCTACCTCAGCTAATGGGGATCCAAATAAAGACACGAAAAACAAAGAAATTTCAGTAGTTATAGGAAGTAAAGCTGTTCTGTAGAATTCAGAATTACAACTCAGACTGCATATTTTTGCAGGACACAGTTATATTGCTTTGCTGACAAATATGAAAGGATGATATAAAAGTTGTTGTTTTGGAGCAGAACAGCATCTAGTCTGGTAGGCTACTACTTCAACTACTCACTTCTTCAAGAGGTATCCACAGTACTTCAGGTACAAACCGTTCTATTCTATCCTCTACAGATTTCTGTGAGTTTATGTTTGCATAATATGAATTTCTGTTTACATTCATCAACTTTTTTATGAAATATACTGTATAGTGAATTTGTTGAAGTCTACACCATAATGAAGTTTATGAAAAAACAATGTTTATGAAAAAAAGCATTTAAATGCTCCTCAATCAAAGAGTATTAATTTTGTAAAATGGTGGGTAGTTAAAATAGTATTATTTTCTGCTTTCTACTAATTTTACTTCACTTGTTGTGAAGGAAAAAAAAAACTACTAAGCAACCACATGTAACTTATGATGTGTTCTAATCTGAAATTGTTTAGTGGATGAAACACTGCAGGTGCTGTTGTTGTTAGTGCTAACTGCTTTATAGTACAGAAATAATAAATGCTGAATCTCCTGATTGTCTTATTATGGCTTTATGTTATACAAATTTTCTGCCTTACTCTATTTTAGGGAAAACAATGGCGCTGTCAAAGCTCAACCAAGCTACTAAGAGTTTCACCAAAGCACAGGATTACAGAAATGACATCATGCTGCTGATGCAGCCCTATGCTAACTGGGAGCAGTATCTATTGCCGGCACCCGTCTCCATCGATTTACTGGCTCAGCTGGTACGCATTTCTGCTGCAGATGACTTCTCCATCAATAAAAATCCACCAAAAGACGGGTTCAAATTCATCAGATACCCCAATTCTTTTAGGGCCTGCCTCTTTCAAGTATGTAATGGTTGCTGGCAAGCCTTTAATGTTGCTCACAAGAACATGGACCAAATTCGTATGTACACCGGACAGGTTCCAGAGTACATCAAAAACTCAGTTGGGCTCATAATACAGGAGGATGATGGTCTTGTCCAAGCCTTCTTACCAGCTGAGCTTCAGAACATTGCGCACATATCATCAGAATGCTTAAACCTGGCCATCATGACTGAGAAACAATTCTCAGATATCATCAAGCTGATGCAAGAACTGGTGGAGGCTTTGGTGAATGCAAGACAGAGTCATGATGAGGAGATGGAAGAAATCAAGAAAAACATTGAGATAGCAAAGATTAAACGGGCTGAAGCTAAGGAGGCAAGCGACAGGGCCGAGGCTGCTTTCAATCTGGCTAATGAAAGATTAGCTGAGGACAGAAGGGCCTACCAGCAAGCAATGAAAGATTTGCCAAGTGGATGGGGCCTTTTTGGCCTGAAGCTAATATCAAGTATGTCAGAGCAAGCAATATCAATAGCCTGTGCGTTTGCAACAGAATTTCTTCCAGGACAAATTATCCAAACCTATCTCCAAGCGGACACTATTACACCAAAAGCCATAACACATGTGATCAAAAACTGAAAAGGCACTCCTGAAAGCCACAGAAACATGGCCACTGGAATGAAGAGTAACGTGGATGAAATGTTGGCAACAAGTAACATATTTTCTAAATCTATAACATTTCTACTAGTGGTTGAGAAAATGGAAGAACTTTGCAAAGGTAAGGAAATAAATTGGCCTGAGGTGTATGATCAGGAGAAGCAAACGGTAAAGTCTGATTACTTGGTGGGACTATTTCAGCAAGTCAGCAGAGATATACAGCAAGAAGCTGAATGCCCGATTAAATCCGAGGCACTAGGCATCTGTGACAAGGGTATCTCCACTTTAACAGAGCTAGGTAAATATGCTCCAGAGGGGAAATGTGATGATGCCAAAACAGAGGAGCTTATTAAAGCCATTGACGAACTGAATGTAAGGGCCATGGCCTTTTATTCCAAAAGCAAGTCTTTTACAAATCAGCCATCTTTCTTGACAGCACCCCCCAAGTCAAGTCAACAGCAAATCTATGACTCAGCAAATACAGATGTGGTCCAGATGCACTTAAGACAATCTCATCTACGTCTACAAATGGCTGAAACCCAGCTAAAAATTGCAAATGAACGGAACGAGAAGACTATGGACAACTTGGATCAGAAGAAAAAAGCTCTTGCTGAAATTGTGAGTGAGCTGAAACATTATAATCTCAAGGAGATCGACTTCAACAAGAGAATTGTGGTGCTAGCGAAAGGCCTGGAAATCATGGGGCAGGTGAAAGAACAGTGGGAGAAACTGGTGCACTTCTTTCAGATCATTTCAAACATTGTTAAGACCACTCTTAGTGAAAATCTTAAACATTTTAAGCAGACTGTTGAAATAGCTGTAGAGAACAACTACACCTACAGCATGTTTGTCAAAGACAAAATCTACACTAATGCTCTGAATGCTTCTGCCTACGCCTATTTGGTTAACATGATGTCTACCACTTACACTGAGGTGTCTGTCCAGTACCTGATGAACAATGTCAGTACTCTGGGAAGACTGATGACCATGGATCCAAACTCACCTCAGTTCCTTGCAGAGATTGACAAGTTAGGGAAGGAATGCGAATCTGCCCAATAATGGTATCAACAGCCTTGCAGCAAGAAACAGGAAGGAGTTTTACAACAGATGCGAGGAAAGAATAACTCAAATCAAGACAATCCTTACCCCAGCACTGGCCCCACTGAGTGAAAAGGACAATCTCAATCTGAAGAAGGCAATAGATGCAATGAAGGAACCAATTCAGAAGGTGGAGGAAGACAAACCAGCAACTGAGATGAAGGCTATAACTGAGGATGATGCTGACCAATATGCATAACTTCATAATAGTGCATTTAATAGTGCATTTTCCTATACTTTTCTTTTCTTTTTTCTGTCATTTTAATGTAGTATGTATACAGTATTACATTTGACAAAAACATGATTAGAAGGTTTGACCTAATTCCTGTCTGTTAATTTATTCTGAATAATCAATTTTGTTCTTTTGATTAAATTACTGCAGCATCATACTGTCTCGTATTGTTTTTCTTTGTGATTCAAAGAACTTTAAAATCCAAGAGGTAATATGTATGCCAAACAAACAAACAAAAAAACATTTCAGATTGCAGAGTAGCTATTACTAATTATTAGCTATTGCTCATCTCTTTTTCAGTAGAAAAAAGAAATTGGAGTTTAGATTTACTAAAGTGTAATGAGTGAACTAAAGCCATTAGATTTGAGTAAACTCACAATTCTTCACACATTAATTGTGTTGCACATTGAGTGTGAGTGCAGTGTGGTGAACAGAGGAATACAGGCTCAGTAAAGGAAGTAGCAGTTCTTAGCAGCTAGGGTGGTACTGATGGGCCCAACATCTTAGTAAAAACAAAGTCTGACACTTTACACAAAAAAGAAATCACAGACACTATGATTTCATTATTTCAAAACATTAGCTATAATGAATCATTTTAGTGAATTATTATGATTATGAATTATGACTGCTCAAGTAAGGACATCCATGTATGCAAACAAAGCCATTATAATAAACACTCTCTCTCTCTCTCTCTCTCTCTCTCTCTATATATATATATATATATATATACAGTGCATCCAGAAAGTATTCACAGTGCTTCACTTTTTCCACATTTTGTTATGTTTCAGCCTTATTCCAAATTGGATTAAATTATTTTTTTCCCCCTCAAAATTCTACACACAATACCCCATAATGACAAAGTAAAAAAAGTTTGTTTGGAATTGTAACAAATTTATTAAAAATAAAAAAAACAAAAAAATCACATGCACATAAGTATTCACAGCCTTTACCATGACACTCAAAATTGAGCTCATGTGCATCTTGTTTCCACTGATCATCCTTCAGTTGTTTCAACAACTTGATTGGAGTCCACCTGTGGTAAATCCAGTTGATTGGACATGCTTTGTAAAGGCACACACCTGTCTATATAAGGTCCCATAGTTGACAGTACATGTCAGAGCACAAACCAAGCCATGAAGTCCAAGGAATTCTTTGTAGACTACTGAGACAGGATTGTATCGAGGCACAGATCGGGGGAAGGGTACAGAAAAATTTCTGCAGCATTGAAGGTCCCAATGAGCACAGTGGCTTCCATCATCCGTAAATGGAAGAAGTTTGGAACCACCAGGACTCTTCCTAGAGCTGGCCGCCCATCCAATCTGAGTGATCGGGGTAGAAGGGCCTTAGTCAGGGAGGTGACCAAGAACCCAAGGGTCACTCTGACAGAGCTTTAGCATTGCTCTGTGGAGAGAGGAGAACCTTCCAGAAGGACAACCATTCCTGCAGCACTCCACCAATCAGGCCTGTATGGTAGAGTGGCCAGACGGAAGCCACTCCTCAGTAAAAGGCATAAGACAGCCTGCTTGGAGTTTGCCAAAAGGCACCTGAAGGACTCTCAGACCATGAGAAACAAAATTCTCTGGTCTGATGAAACAAAGATTCAACTCTTTGGCCTGAATGCCAAGCATCATGTCTGGAGGAAACCAGGCACCGCTCAGCACCTGGCCAATACCACCCCTACAGTGAAGCATGCTGGTGGCAGCATCATGCTGTGGGGTTGTTTTTTGGCAGCAGGAACTGGGAGACTAGTCAGGGAAAGATGAATGCAGCAACATACAGAGACATCCTTGAAGAAAACCTGCTCCAGAGTGCTCTGGACCAGGGTGAAGGTTCATCCAACAGGACAATGGCCCTAACCACACAACTAAGATAATAAAGGACTGGCTTCAGGACAACTCTGTGAATGTTCTTGAGTGGCCTAGCCAGAGCCCAGACTTGAACCCAACTGAACATCTCTGGAGAGATCTGAAAATGTCTGTACCCCGGCGCGCCCCATCCAACCTGATGGCGCTTGAGAGGTTCTACAAAGAAGAATGGGAGAAACTGCCCAAAAATATGTGTGCCAAGCTTGTAGCATCATACTCAAAAACATTTGAGGCTGTAATTGCTGCCCAAGGTGCTTCAACCAAGTATTGAGCAAAGGCTATGAATACTTATGTACATGTGATTTTTGTTTTTTTTATTTTTAATAAAGTTGCAAAAACTCCAAACAAAGATTTTTTCACTTTGTCATAATGGGGTATTGTGTGTAGGAGTTTGAGGGGAATTTTTTTTTTTTTAATCCAATTTGGAATAAGGCTGTAACATAACATAAAATGTGGAAAAAGTGAAGCGCTGTGTGTGTGTATATATATAAATATTTGCCATTTAGTGATAACCACTGAAAAGATATGGAATGATGAAATTTATGTAGGGCCATTCTAATGTACTACTGACCAATCATTCTCTGCCTCAGGAAGTGTCCTTAATCTCTTATCCAACTCTCTGAGAAAAGGAGAGCGATAGAGAGAAACAGACAAAGAAATATGTAAATGTGCAAAGTAAATGTGTGTATCTTGCTTATGGTCAAAGAAAGAAATCTAATAATTCTGTACTAGACAAATGTGTGACAGATTTACTTAGAGAAGTAAAATAGTTTGAAGAGTTCAGAGTTTTAATAGTGTTGCAGAAGAACAACAAAAACATTGCCTGAATTTCAGAATCCCAGAAAACAGGCACAGAAAATTTGAGAGCAGACTGCTAAATTCAACTAAACAATCCAAAAGAGCAGGGGGAGCAGTGCCAGTACCAGACAGCGATGGCGCAGGTCGGGACACTCTATGATGCTGTTGCAGACCAGATCAGGATGACGGACATGCTGTCCTTCTTCAGTCTCCTCAGGAAGCAGAGCTTTCTTCACTAAGGAAAAAGTGCTCAGGGACCATGAGAGATTGTTTGTGATTTTAAGAGAGTGTATGTTCTCACTCTTCACTGTATGTATTGGGGTGTGAGGCATTTGCATCCTTCTGTAGTCCATAGTCATCTCTGTTGTCTTTTTGACAACCAGAGAAAGGCTTGTCTGGAGAGACTGTGACAAAGGCTTTGACTTCTTTAATTATTTCTGTATTGTTTTTCATGGTATAAATAAAATGTAAAAAGGCAAATCTAAAGCAAACATATGAATCTAATTAATCTAATTAAGGCTAAAGTGAAAAGAAAGCAAGCCCACAATAATTTATTCTATTCTGTGTGATGACAATGGAATTGTCAACAAAACCAAAACTGTGATGTCACATGGAACCATTGTCATAATAGCTATTCTTTTAATCTGCTTGACAAAGGTAAAATTGGTCAGTCTGTTGACAGAAATGGGAGGTTGCAGCAGCAAAATGCAGTTCTGCTGCTCTCACAGAAGATCTTCGAAGAAGAAGAAAACGAAGATTTTGTTGGACAGGAACACACAAAAAGCAATGAGTAGATTGCAACAAGAACTACCTGACAGAGTAGATACGAAGGAAATTAGAAAACGACACTGTGTTAAAATTGGAAAATTTGAGGAAGAATGTAGTGGGAAGGAGTTGGAGGAGAAGCAGAAGGAGACAAAAAATGAACAGAGTGAAAGATGGCACCTGAAGAGTGAAAGAGAGGATCTAGAGAGTGAAAGACAACACCTGAAGGGTGAAAGAGAGAATCTTGAGAGTGAAAGACAACACCTGAAGAGTGAAAGAGAGGATCTAGAGCGTGAAAGACAACACCTGAAGAGTGAAAGAGAGGCTCTAGAGAGAGAAAGACAACACCTGAAGGGTGAAAGAGAGAATCTTGAGAGTGAAAGACAACACCTGAAGAGTGAAAGAGAGGATCTAGAGCGTGAAAGACAACACCTGAAGAGTGAAAGAGAGGCTCTGGAGAGAGAAAGACAACACCTGAAGGGTGAAAGAGAGAATCTTGAGAGTGACAGACAACACCTGAAGAGTGAAAGAGAGGCTCTAGAGAGTGAAAACCAAAACCCAAAGTGTGAAAGAAAGAACCTGAAGACGTTATGGGACAAAGTAGTGGGGAAGAAAACTAAGCAGCAGCGCATGGGGAGAGCCATGGCTTTGGAAGCTTTGTACTGCTCAAAGGGACCACACACTTCCCAAGGAGGACCAGCTAAAGAAATCGGTAGTATGCAGAAAGGTTTCCCGAGCACATAAAAAGGCTATGATTACCAACTGGCCAAAGAGACAGATGCTGTGCTTGACTACATCAGAACTATGTTTATAACCAGTCAATATGAACTTCTACCAATCCATCCAAAACCTGATAAAGGAGACCTGAATGACGATACTACTGGAACTACAAAATTACTGGGACTACTACTATTTAACATTCTGAAAAAATAAAAATGAAAAAGTCCTCATGTTCTTTAAAAAAAATAAATCAATAAAATGTAAAAAGCTCAAAAAGCTTTTTTAAACATTGGCAACTGTGTATTTGATTTACCTCGGAATGGGTGCAGCTGGTTCATGGCGCATGTGTTCGAGCTTTAGCCTCTGTATTTGGCATTTCAGTGCATCGAGCAGTTGAAACTATAGCAAGCAAAGGCAAAAGGAGCTGTGCGGTCGATGTTTGTGCAAGTGGTCTTCCACATAGTCCCATGCTGTGCTGGGTTTAGGGTGTGTTTGCAGGGAGAGCCCAGTGCTTACAGGCTAAGAGGATTACAGTGGAGCATTGCAGGGACTGTCAGAATACAGAGCGCGCGCGCGCGTGTGTGTGTGTGTGTGTTTTCTCTACACATTTGGAAGAGAGAAAACAGAGCTGTGATGTAGTTGATAAAATTGCAGGCCTGGCACAGGCTCTGCTCAGAATGGTGAGAGAGCACTGGAGGAGTTTGGGAGTTTATTAATAGCGTTTAGCTCACTACAGAAGGATTAGATCAGGGCTTTGCTGGGAAGGATGATGATAGGGTTTGATCACACCATTTAGCACAACATTGTCATGTCCATGCTTGTGTATGGTGATTTAGACGGTTGAGAGAGTTGAGAGATAATTTCATGACAACGAACCAATTAAAATCAAAATTATTCACACTGTGTTGACAAGAGACACACACACAAACACACACACACAAAGAGAGAGAGAGAGAAACAAAAAGAATCACAATCAGGGCTCACCAGATCTCTCAGAGTCTCTCTGACAGGCCCTAATCCACTCCGCCAATTGAAAAACAGAAAGTAGCAGAGAGAATAGCAGTGTGGCAGTATATGAATGTGCCCCCAACAAATATATAATTCACACACACACACACACACACACACATCTTTCACACTTACACATCCATACTCACATGTACACATGTATACACCATTGAACTACACACATCTATATTCACATGCACAAACAAACACCCCACACAAATGTTTGGTCTTTGTGCAAATTCACTTGGAGGTAGGCCAACATTCTAGATATAAAATATGTGACAATAAACATAGCCTCAGTAGGTTTCATTTCATGCATTTACATCTTGATCCACACAAACACTTTCACACTCCTTTGCCTCACACTCACAAACACAAGAAACACTCGGGTGGCCTTCGGTAGCAGGAGGGATGTCAGTGCACAAAACACTGGCTTGAAATGTTTTTAACCCCCATTTCAATGAAGACCATCATACCTTGCAAGGTATAGCATTCTTTCACTCTCCTGGACAACCTCAGGCTGTTCCTGGAACCAGCAAAGCCAGTGGTTTTGGCCTCTGTCTGAAGCACAAAGGGGGTATGCAGGAGGCGTAGCGGAGCATGTCAGGAGGGTGGGCAGAGCCCTCTCCCAGCAGTGGCAGAGGAGAAAGGGCACATGGAGCACAGTGGCTACGGTTGACACCTGCAGGAGGCGACATGTGGGCAGGGCCAGTATGAGCCCACTTGGACCCATCTGCCACCACAGAAAACTCACCTGCTGTGTGTGTGTGTGTGTGTGTAGATTTGTTGACATTGTTCATGAGTCAGTGAATCATGTTGTTGGTGGATATCATGTTTTCAGCTCACAAATATTATAAATAATAATACAGGTAATAAAACAGGGAAGAAAGTAGATGTTAGCCGGTGCAGCATTTACTTAATTCATTATTCATCTTTTATGTTAGTGTGTAACTCTCATATTGTAGTCTCCTGAAAGACAGACAGAGGCAAATATAGGCAAAGATAGCATTCAACTGTTATTCAGGGATATCCCACCATTGGGAGTGGACGATTAGGGGTGCTGGAGTAGGAAGGTATTTGTAGTACATTCCTGTTGTAGGCCTTCCTATAGTGTTTAACTGATTTCCATAACTGAAATACATTATAATGTTTAAAAGTTTAGAAACGTGAGCATAATACTCCAGAAGATGTAGCGTCCTGGTGTGTGAATGAGTAGTAATCTTTCTGAAACAATAAGTTTGATTTAATTCTCGTTTTCATTTCCTTGTGGATTGTATTATTTTATGTGAAACATTTGACTCAAAATAAAGAAATAGTGCAAAAATGTGAAAAGGCACTACAGGATGCATCTTGAATAATCGAAAACCTCGACCAGATGTTGTAAACTTAGAACAGTAATTATGTTCTAAGAATGTTGATAAAAAAGAACAGGAATTTACAATATATACATTTGCCTGCATAGTATCCCAAGTGTTCCATCGACTACACTCTTCTGGATGAGGATCTCGGATGTTGTTCCTGGGATCTGCTGGAGCCACTCTCCCAGTTTGATGGTCATCGTCCCTAAACCCCTGGTGCCCTGATTGCTACCAGAGCCAGTGTTTCCTCTTCTTTTAGCGTCTCATGTTCCTTGTTGCTGATGTTGCTATCTCTTGCGATTGCTACATCTGTCACTATGACTCTTTTCTGCTGTTTATCCATCACTATTATGTCTGGTGGTTTAGCTATTACCATCTTTTAAACAATTTTCTGGTATACGATGTCTTATCAAAGATAACCCATCCACACTCTAAGAGCATCCACACCATCATCAATCAAATTCTTCGTCTGAGCAGCTGTCACTACTACACAGAGATACACAGAGACAGAGCGAGAGAGAAGGATGAAAGTGAACACAGCAACAAATGAAAAGAACCAAACACCATCAATTCTTACCTACCTCAACCCTCTCAGTTTACAGAACAAGCAAATGTGAGAACTGTGACTCACCATTCCCCCCCACCACCTGGAGCTCAGGATACTTCTGTTTAATGTAGTTAATCATGCTGATCTGAAACACCGAGTTTCCCTGAGATGAGTCCTAAAACAATAGACACAGCCTTCAGACCAAATTCACTATGTCCAATCACAGTCCTGTGTTACACAGCCTCATAGCAAAAATAGTTTGTCATTTGATTCAGGCACCATACTCAGGATGGAGACTAATCCCACTCCCTTTAGGACCTTAAGACCTACCAGCACCACCACGTCCACTCCTGCCTGCACGAGCAGGTCCAGCCGGTACTTGTCATCCTCACGGGTAACGATGGCAGCGCCACACAGCAGCTGTTTGCGGGAGTCTTTAGAGGCCAGAGGGTAGTCTCTGTTCTTCTTCAGATCAGTGCGAGCAATTATAGCCACCAGCTCATCACTGTCGTTCACAATGGGCAGTTTACCTGCAATCAACAAGCGTCCCCACGACCGACCCGTTACTCAGAGAAGAAGTGGAGAAGTGAAAATAACCTTTCAAAGTCCTTTAGAAGCAGTTTCACTTCTCAAGCTGAAAAGATGAAGAATCAGACCTTTTTTTGCTGCACTGCAGGATGTCATTGGCCTCTTTGAGTGTAACACCTGCTGGTGCAACCAGTAAATCTTCCCTCTTTGTCATTGCCTGGCAAATATCACAAATAAATCACAAAAAGATGTGAGTTTAAAGAATATGATTTTATACACACACACACACACACACACACACACTCACACACACACACACACACACACACTTATATATATACACATTTTTTATTTATATATATATATATATATATATATATATATATATATATATATATATATATATATATATATATTTTGCCCTCTTTCACACACTGACACAGAAATATCACAATTTCATAATAGTTCTATTCCACCTATATTTTTAAGCATTGTATGTCATATGTGATTCATTTGTGTTTTTAAAAACCTTTTGTATATTGTATGTACAATCAAAGATGAATCAGAAACCTCCTCCAACAGACGGTCATAGTCCTTCTCTGAGAGGAAGTCAATGTCTCGTGACGTCACGATTCCCACAAGCTTGCTGCCCATCTTGCCGGTTTCGGTGACAGGGATTCCAGAGAAGCCGTGTCGCACCTTGGCCTCAAACACATCTCCGACCGTGTGCTATGGACTCATCACCACCGGATCCGCGATGAAGCCCTGCTCGAATTTCTGCCATGACACCATATATTGCTCTGCTGATGAGAGGCCTCAGGGAAGCTTGTGTGTAAATTTGCATGTTCAACGTGTTGTTCATTATATTCCTATTAAGACAATTCACTGAAAGTTTGACACCTTAACTTTCCGGACTTCATTTGCTTGGAACTCTGGGGTGCAATTGTGATGGATGATCCCAATACCGCCCATGAGCTGTAATACAAAATCACAGAAAGCTAAATGGAAAAGCAACAGGACTTCATGGTTTTGAGTGTGTGGGGGATACTCACAGCCATAGCGATGGCCATGGAGGATTCAGTCACAGTATCCATGGGAGAGGAAATAAGCGGCGTCTTCAGGGTTATCTTCCGGGTCAGAGCACAGGTCAGATCCTGAATGACAGACGCAAATGGTAACAGAAAGGAACCAATGTTCTACAGAACAATTATCTTTGTTTATGTTCATGCTTGTATTTTCATACAGACTATGCATTGCACAAAGATAAGAACAGTTTGGGGTGTTACTTTGGACAGCTTTCACATATGCACACATCTCTGTCCCATTATTAATTTGACTTCAAGTGACTTGAATGTGCTCATTCAAAGCACAAATATTGCTGTTTTTATAAGCAGGGCATCAGTTTATCCTCCCTGTGGTAAGACAGACAAAAACATCCTACGTTCTCTCCCACATTCCAGCACACACACACACACAAAATGTAACACCAAATTTAAATACCACAATATATACTATCCCATATCCATTACACATGGGAATTTTGGTTCGCTCCTCCCTCACACTGTCATACACACACACACACACACACCCCTCAGCCTCTCTGCCTGTGACAACACACCCTATGCACCTGGGATGCCAACACCACCTATTTTGCACATCTTATTTGTACTCCTTCATCCCTCTCTTACACTATGCCACACTCCACCCTCTGTTGTAGTCGTGTTCGCACTACATGGCAACTGACTCAGCTCCTCCATCTCACTGAAGGTAGAGGAGACCGCCAGCTCCCTAATTAATTAGGAAGATCCCGCCCCCTTCACTAAATCATTACTAGATGTGCTGTATTTACTGAAACACACACACTGGTAAGCCCTTATGGGGCATGTCAGGAAACCTGCTGAGCTGTTTTGGTGCATTTTGCAAAAGAACTCACCACTTCATCTGAGGTAAAGTCAATGAAGCCAGGCAGGATCAGAAAATCACTGAATCAAAGACCACAGAACAAACAAACAAAGAAAAACAAGCCAAATAAAAAAATATATACCAATTAGTTCACTGAGACATACATGCTACACTCTCACATTCTCATATCAGTTAGTGCATCATATACCAAATGACCGTGGGGAGTTCCACACACCCATGCTGATAGAACGAGGAGACATGACTGATGATTGCTCCCATAGCCACCTGCGACTAGCAGAAGCTCGGACACTTTGTGTGCATACATGTGAGGTCAATTTCAACTTCAAACTTCATGTCCCAGTAGCATGAATTGAACATACCTGCTTGATTTGCAGAGTTGAGCGCATATTCTGGAGTATGGAATAAGTTAATCTACCTAAGAGTATGTTGTCCAATGATGTCGTGTTAATGTTCTTAAGCATGCGTCATGTCACAGCCTATCCATTAAAGTGGCATTAATGTCCCACCACTGCTTGAGAGGACACGGGAGACAGAGAGGCAGCCAAAGGAAGCCTAACTGTAAACAAAATAGAGCAGCGTATGCGAACATCCGTGTGTGAGAGAGAGAGCATCCCAGCAGTACGACAATCATAAGGCCACAGTTGAGAGTGTCCTCTAGTGTGGGATCTAGTGCAGATAAAGCCTCCATTACAGAGATTAAAGATGGCGGCCTAGTGGGCAGAAATAGACAGAGACCTCTTCTCAGCTAGATAGTGCCTAGGGATACATCTTCACATCTTTGATAACATCATCAAAGAAAGCTCTTTGCACTGCCCTACTTGAAAAGCAGAACAAGAGAGGTCATGATCTCCAATTCTGTCTATAGAAATCTATAGAGGCATTACTCATTATGTCATGACCCTGTTATCTATTAGAAACCCACAATTTATCTGAATTAATTATTCATAAATAAATTGTCAGCTTCATGTTCATTCAGATTTCAGTGGAGATCAGCAGGGGTCTATTACTGTGTATTATTATTCATAACACTGTGCCTGCAAACTGTGTGAACAGACACACACAGGTTATTTTCCAGTCCCTGAGTGCTTTTGTAGCACTGCTTGACAGTTGGTGGAGTGTTCCCTAAAAGAGCCTCTGAGCATGATGGATTCGGTAGTAGGAGTTTAGTGAGCAGAGAGGAAGAAGACTTACGAGTGCAGGCCATGAACACCCCCCTCCAACTGAGCAGACATGGTCCTCTTCTCAAACTTCAGATCTCCAGGGTACATCATAGAGCTACACTCAACATAGAAAACGACATTACACACAAGCATTCACTCACACACAGCTTCCTCTCTTCCATTTTCTGCTGAAATTCCAAAGAACCCTTGATGCTATAAAAGATAAGAAAGACCATAAATAGAAATGTGTTTGTAGACAAAATATATCCTAGCATTTGTTCTGATGTTTTTCAGTGTACATGAAAAGGGAAATAGAATCATCTTAACTCACATCTTGTTTTTTCGGTAGATGAGTACTGCTGTTGAGCCTTCTTACACTGACAATGGTTTTATTTAAGCCCTATTCAGTAATTACACAACACTGAAAACATCACAGTAAAACAGCAGTATGACCAGCACTTAAGAGTAAATACCTGAGTGCTTTTCACTTGGCTTAGAAGATTTTAAAGCATGCATTAATGCTACATAAGACCATATTGGGGTATTTGAGAAAATCAACAGCGAAGCTAAAGGTCCAGAGATTATAAAGGTTACCATGAAAGTGATGCACATAATATGGGTTTTCCAAGAAACTAGTAAACCCAGCTGACATTTGCTAGACAGCAAACATTGGAGGTGTTAGTGGACAGGACATATCTACAATAAACCTTTTATATTTGCTTATCAGGGAGTGTGTATTCTCACAACAGTTCTGAGGAAAATTGCAAATAAATGAAAATCCAGGAAGTTGCCAACAAATTTGATTCTTTTCACTAAACAATGGTTTCTCAATTGCATGCATCTGCGTGCACAAGGAAAACAACTCCTAAATAGAAATAGCATTATCACATTAAATGATTGAAGGTATATGATCACAGGAAACAAAAGAAAGTCTGATTACCTTTAAACTAGGTTTGAATCCTTCAAGCAGACAACCTCAGAGCAATGGAAAACTGAGCCAAAAGCAAAAACTTTGGCCAAGTGGGAAAAGGCCATCCATAATTACAATTTTTTTCATTACACTAGCATAATGTTCTTAGTGGTTGCAGCCTATTCTGGTAACACCCTCATAGTTTTAGCAGGACAAACATTATAGAAGTATGGATAGACTTGCTTGGTGAATGTTTGTCTGAAAGTGTGCACATATCTGTTGTTGAGAGGATCAAAGAAGGAGATCAGACCACTCCCAGTCCAGGAGCACTCTGATCTGCTGGAGGGTCTGCTTCATGGCAAGAGGCATCAGCCTCTCCTCTGACACTCCTATCCCATATTTACCCTTGTACTAACCCACTTGCCACAAGCCATGCTTTATGAGGTCCTCACAGCCTCACAGAAAAAAAAGTGATACAGCCTATTAAAGAACGTCACATTTAAGTTACACGCTTTTTTTCTGTACTCGCACTTCCTCCAAATGTCTCATAGAATCAAATCATTTTCAACTTGCCATGAAGTGGATACAAATCAACAGAACGGCATAAAGAGAAACCACAACAACAAATGAATAAACAAAACAAGACTTTCCATGTTCAACTTGACATCTTTATTAGTTGGTAGTTGTTTAGTTGTTTTTATTTTTTGCTTTCTGCAGAATATGTAAGCACCTGTTTCCACTAAAATATAAACCACTAAACAGAACTAAAGTGCTAAAAGACATATGTGGAAAAGGAAAACATTACACGATCAAAAACAACCATATTTTGTGCATCTTAATAATTAATTAAATTTCAGTTCTAATTCAATGATTACATCCAACACATTCCATGATTACATCCAACCAAGACATAGAGGTTTTGCCTGTTAGAACACAGGGGAATCTTTTTAGCAATATATATTGCTGACTGAACTGACTGGCATCTATTTAGTGCAAATATCATGGTCATTCCATAGAAAACTACAATAAACACAAGCTGCAGTACAAGATCTCATCATGCATCTTACTGAGATGTAATCTGATCTCCATGTACTGTTCAGAGGAACTCAAAGTCTTTGTCCAGCTCTTTGAAATTAAAATATTAAGTCACAAATAATGATTCCTATGAACATTAAACATATGTAACAAATGTGTCTTTTATTTGAATATATAGTGTTCTAGAGTTAAGGCACTCTGAGTAGAAGTATTCTCTCATAATGAATGAGACTACTGTTTGCGAAGGCAGGAAAGCCTCTCTCAGTGAGCTTGAAGGTGAATATGTGGACATGTGTATGACATAGAAGCCCATGCTCTGTGTCAGGCCTGTATTGCTATGACCCTCTGTGGAGGCTCTACTTCACAATGAAGGGGATTAGCGCTTTTGCCCAGTACCCACTGGAGAAGGTCCTCTCCAAGAGCAGCTCCCTTCTCTGGGCTCCACACCCACACATACACACACACACACACACACACACACACACGCACAGGGCCCACATCACACATGCACATATACACCAGTGACCCAGCAGAGTCCCTGATTGAAAGCCCACAAAGCCCAGAAGAAGCTTATAGGAGCAAAAGCTTCTAAGTAAGCAGGAAGAAGCTGCTGAATAGGACAAACACCACCTCTGCTCAGCATATCTGATTGGGGGAAATTTGTGTGAGTTCCTCAGAAGCAACATTTAAAAAAAATAACAGGCACATTGAAAGGAGAAACAGTAATTTCCATAAACTGTAAGAAACAGGTGAACTGGGGTTGGCAAGAGAAGAGGTTAAGAAAGGTCTGCTTGTGTGTGCACATGTGTGCATGCATACCAGCTTGTTCAATATTATTTTTCATTTTTATCACATACTGAAAGTTGCCTAGGTGCTCTGCTACATCAGTCACCATTCCAGAGGCCTTGATCCTGAAAGAACATGCAGGAATGGATGTTGGCAGATTCCATGTGCTGAATGTACACATAGAATTAACAGATACAGAATATATCCTCCTACAAGAGAGGTTTATTGGTAGCTACAAATACATAAAACAGTTTAGTCAAAGTGCTTCCAAAAAAGATCTTATAGCAACTTTAATGATAAAGCATACCAGACTTCACAAGTATTTTTGTTGCATAATTATCTCTGACTCACCCACTAGAGGGCACAACATCCCTATTTAGTCATTTAGTGGTAGTGAATGGCCTGGGCCAATTAAAATTAGACTAACCTTAGCCTTCTATGTTTTATTAAGTTATCCTCTCTTCATTATGTTACACCTACATGATTCAATTATTTCTCCAATTCCCACAATGCCTTAGACTCAACCGTCACACTAATCCTTTAAGGTAGAAGTTCTCCTATTGATTAGTTGTCAGCCTTAGTCAGCTTTATGATTGTATAAGAGACATTAAATTTAAATTATTCAATTGTTTAGTTATTGCAATTAATTTGTTTAAAAAATGTTACAATGGTGTAATAGTCAGCAAATATATCTATGTGTAAGGATATAGGCATGCAAATTGTGATACAAGGGTACTTATTTATGCATTTTTGATGATGATTATACTACTGCAGCGCTTTGTGATGCTAATTAGACTACTGAAGTGCTGTGTGATGCCAGCTAGACTACTGCAGTTCTGTATGATACCAGTTAGACTACTGCAGAACTGTGTGATGCTGATTAGGCTAATACAGTGCTGTGCGATGTTGATTGGACTGCTGCAGTGTTGTTCTTTATGGGCTTCCTGTCTGTGGGTTAAAGAAGCTGCAGAACATTCAGAAAATGGCTGCTGGAGTTCTTACACACACCAGCTTAAGGGAACATATAACTACTACACTCAAACATTTACACTGGGTTCCTGTTCATGGCTGTGTGCAGTACAAAATCCTTCTCTTGGTTTTTGCCCTCATGGTCTGACCTGTCCATCCCTTTCTGGTGTTCCTCATATGTCTTTTCCTTCACTCTGTCTCCATCCCTCTGACACTCATCTGCTCTCTGTCGCTCACGTCACACTCTGCACTATTGGCGTTTCTAGAGCTGCAGACCCAAGGCTTCTTCCTCCAGCTGCTCATTTACAATAATTTCATAACTCATCTCTTTGTCTGAGATCATTTCAACCTTTAATTGGTTACTATAGTATGCACTTGCATCAATATTATGTCTATTTTTTTTTTACCAGTTTTATTCCCTCCTGTTATCTTATTTATATATTTGAAGCTTCTTTATATTTTATTTGACCTTTTTTATATTGTATGATCTTGTAAAGTGCCATTGGGTAACAAGAAATGCACGTAATTTCTTAATTAGAATAAAATTCTTCTTCTTCTTCTTCTTCTTCTTCTTCTTCTTCTTCTTCTTCTTCTTCTTCTTATTATTATTATTATTATTATTATTATCAAACATTGTATTGATCATCCTTTCAAAGGTTGCTGGTGTTACTTTTGGGCTATTATTATCAAATTTAGAATGGTGCGTTTTGCCTGGAATTAGTTTCTTTTGTATTGAGCAACCTAATGGAAAAAGTTGTTCTTGAGCATATAATCTACTATTTTTCACTTAATGAATCGTTGATTTCAAGCATGCCTATAAAGCAGATCATTCTACGTGCACAGCACTGACAAAAATGATCGACAAGATATTTTTACAAGAAAATGATGGTCGGAATCGTATTACTTGACTTTACTGTGGCATTTGTTATTAACAAAACAAAGTATATATGGGTTTAGTCTATGGTAAAACAGCAGTTTCTCCTCCCCTAGATGCTTTCATTGTGGTGTTTCCCAGGGGAGCTGTCAGGAAAGAGCTGTCTAAGCTCTGGTTAGCTGAGAATGAATCTGCAAGCCTCACACTGCCCTGTCAGTAAGGAGAGCGAGCATGCCTCTCTCATGGCTCAGAGCTCAGGAGAGGCTGGCCTGCGGTCTAATGGGCGTCTTTAGGAATATCTGTGATAGTTAACACAATATAAATTATGCGAGAGCTCAACATAGTCACACTGCCAGGCAGGTTAGTTAAACCAAAACCCAAAACAGATGCAGCGTGCAGATCTGTATTGTCTTGGTCACCACAGTATGGAACAAGTTACCAACTATGATCATGGGAGTACACAGTTTTGTTGGTGGAGCCCAGGAAGAGCAGCTGCTACCTCAGCTAATGGGGATCCAAATAAAGACACGAAAAACAAAGAAATTTCAGTAGTTATAGGAAGTAAAGCTGTTCTGTAGAATTCAGAATTACAACTCAGATTGCATATGTTTGCAGGACAAAGTTATATTGTTTTGCTGACAAATATGAAAGGATGATATCAAAGTTGTTGTTTTGGAGCAGAACAGCATCTAGTCTGGTAGGCTACTACTTCAACTACTCACTTCTTCAAGAGGTATCCACAGTACTTCAGGTACAAACCGTTCTATTCTATCCTCTACAGATTTCTGTGAGTTTATGTTTGCATAATATGAATTTCTGTTTACATTCATCAACTTTTTTATGAAATATACTGTATAGTGAATTTGTTGAAGTCTACACCATAATGAAGTTTATGAAAAAACAATGTTTATGAAAAAAAGCATTTAAATGCTCCTCAATCAAAGAGTATTAATTTTGTAAAATGGTGGGTAGTTAAAATAGTATTATTTTCTGCTTTCTACTAATTTTACTTCACTTGTTGTGAAGGAAAAAAAAACTACTAAGCAACCACATGTAACTTATGATGTGTTCTAATCTGAAATTGTTTAGTGGATGAAACACTGCAGGTGCTGTTGTTGTTAGTGCTAACTGCTTTATAGTACAGAAATAATAAATGCTGAATCTCCTGATTGTCTTATTATCGCAAATTTTCTGCCTTACTCTATTTGAGGGAAAACAATGGCGCTGTCAAAGCTCAACCAAGCTACTAAGAGTTTCACCAAAGCACAGGATTACAGAAATGACATGATGCTGCTGATGCAGCCCTATGCTAACTGGGAGCAGTATCTATTGCCGGCACCCGTCTCCATCGATTTACTGGCTCAGCTGGTACGCATTTCTGCTGCTGATGACTTCTCCATCAATAAAAATCCACCAAAAGATGGGTTCAAATTCATCAGATACCCCAATTCTTTTAGGGCCTGCCTCTTTCAAGTATGTAATGGTTGCTGGCAAGCCTTTAATGTTGCTCACAAGAACATGGACCAAATTCGTATGTACACCGGACAGGTTCCAGAGTACATCAAAAACTCAGATGGGCTCATAATACAGGAGGATGATGGTCTTGTCCAAGCCTTACCAGCTGAGCTTCAGAACATTGCGCACATATCATCAGAATGCTTAAACCTGGCCATCATGACTGAGAAACAATTCTCAGATATCATCAAGCTGATGCAAGAACTGGTGGAGGCTTTGGTGAATGCAAGACAGAGTCATGATGAGGAGATGGAAGAAATCAAGAAAAACATTGAGATAGCAAAGATTAAACGGGCTGAAGCTAAGGAGGCAAGCGACAGGGCCGAGGCTGCTTTCAATCTGGCTAATGAAAGATTAGCTGAGGACAGAAGGGCCTACCAGCAAGCAATGAAAGATTTGCCAAGTGGATGGGGCCTTTTTGGCCTGAAGCTAATATCAAGTATGTCAGAGCAAGCAATATCAATAGCCTGTGCGTTTGCAACAGAATTTCTTCCAGGACAAATTATCCAAACCTATCTCCAAGCGGACACTATTACACCAAAAGCCATAACACATGTGATCAAAAACTGAAAAGGCACTCCTGAAAGCCACAGAAACATGGCCACTGGAATGAAGAGTAACGTGGATGAAATGTTGGCAACAAGTAACATATTTTCTAAATCTATAACATTTCTACTAGTGGTTGAGAAAATGGAAGAACTTTGCAAAGGTAAGGAAATAAATTGGCCTGAGGTGTATGATCAGGAGAAGCAAACGGTAAAGTCTGATTACTTGGTGGGACTATTTCAGCAAGTCAGCAGAGATATACAGCAAGAAGCTGAATGCCCGATTAAATCCGAGGCACTAGGCATCTGTGACAAGGGTATCTCCACTTTAACAGAGCTAGGTAAATATGCTCCAGAGGGGAAATGTGATGATGCCAAAACAGAGGAGCTTATTAAAGCCATTGACGAACTGAATTTAAGGGCCATGGCCTTTTATTCCAAAAGCAAGTCTTTTACAAATCAGCCATCTTTCTTGACAGCACCCCCCAAGTCAAGTCAACAGCAAATCTATGACTCAGCAAATACAGATGTGGTCCAGATGCATTTAAGACAATCTCATCTACATCTACAAATGGCTGAAACCCAGCTAAAAATTGCAAATGAACGGAACGAGAAGACTATGGACAACTTGGATCAGAAGAAAAAAGCTCTTGCTGAAATTGTGAGTGAACTGAAACATTATAATCTCAAGGAGATCGACTTCAACAAGAGAATTGTGGTGCTAGCGAAAGGCCTGGAAATCATGGGGCAGGTGAAAGAACAGTGGGAGAAACTGGTGCACTTCTTTCAGATCATTTCAAACATTGTTAAGACCACTCTTAGTGAAAATCTTAAATATTTTAAGCAGACTGTTGAAATAGCTGTAGAGAACAATTACACCTACAGCATGTTTGTCAAAGACAAAATCTACACTAATGCTCTGAATGCTTCTGCCTACGCCTATTTGGTTAACATGATGTCTACCACTTACACTGAGGTGTCTGTCCAGTACCTGATGAACAATGTCAGTACTCTGGGAAGACTGATGACCATGGATCCAAACTCACCTCAGTTCCTTGCAGAGATTGACAAGTTAGGGAAGGAATGCGAATCTGCCCAAAATGGTATCAACAGCCTTGCAGCAAGAAACAGGAAGGAGTTTTACAACAGATGCGAGGAAAGAATAACTCAAATCAAGACAATCCTTACCCCAGCACTGGCCCCACTGAGTGAAAAGGACAATCTCAATCTGAAGAAGGCAATAGATGCAATGAAGGAACCAATTCAGAAGGTGGAGGAAGACAAACCAGCAACTGAGATGAAGGCTATAACTGAGGATGATGCTGACCAATATGCATAACTTCATAATAGTGCATTTAATAGTGCATTTTCCTATACTTTTCTTTTCTTTTTTCTGTCATTTTAATGTAGTATGTATACAGTATTACATTTGACAAAAACATGATTAGAAGGTTTGACCTAATTCCTGTCTGTTAATTTATTCTGAATAATCAATTTTGTTCTTTTGATTAAATTACTGCAGCATCATACTGTCTCGTATTGTTTTTCTTTGTGATTCAAAGAACTTTAAAATTCAAGAGGTAATATGTATGCCAAACAAACAAACAAAAAACCATTTCAGATTGCAGAGTAGCTATTACTAATTATTAGCTATTGCTCATCTCTTTTTCAGTAGAAAAAAGAAATTGGAGTTTAGATTTACTAAAGTGTAATGAGTGAACTAAAGCCATTAGATTTGAGTAAACTCACAATTCTTCACACATTAATTGTGTTGCACATTGAGTGTGAGTGCAGTGTGGTGAACAGAGGAATACAGGCTCAGTAAAGGAAGTAGCAGTTCTTAGCAGCTAGGGTGGTACTGATGGGCCCAACATCTTAGTAAAAACAAAGTCTGACACTTTACACAAAAAAGAAATCACAGACACTATGATTTCATTATTTCAAAACATTAGATATAATGAATCATTTTAGTGAATTATTATGATTATGAATTATGACTGCTCAAGTAAGGACATCCATGTATGCAAACAAAGCCATTATAATAAACACTCTCTCTCTCTCTCTCTCTCTCTCTCTCGCTCTCTCTCTCTCTCTCTCTCTCTCTCTCTCTCTATATATATATATATATATATATATATATACAGTGCATCCAGAAAGTATTCACAGTGCTTCACTTTTTCCACATTTTGTTATGTTTCAGCCTTATTCCAAATTGGATTAAATTATTTTTTTCCCCCTCAAAATTCTACACACAATACCCCATAATGACAAAGTAAAAAAAGTTTGTTTGGAATTGTAACAAATTTATTAAAAATAAAAAAAACAAAAAGATCACATGCACATAAGTATTCACAGCCTTTACCATGACACTCAAAATTGAGCTCATGTGCATCTTGTTTCCACTGATCATCCTTCAGTTGTTTCAACAACTTGATTGGAGTCCACCTGTGGTAAATCCAGTTGATTGGACATGCTTTGTAAAGGCACACACCTGTCTATATAAGGTCCCATAGTTGACAGTACATGTCAGAGCACAAACCAAGCCATGAAGTCCAAGGAATTCTTTGTAGACTACTGAGACAGGATTGTATCGAGGCACAGATCGGGGGAAGGGTACAGAAAAATTTCTGCAGCATTGAAGGTCCCAATGAGCACAGTGGCTTCCATCATCCGTAAATGGAAGAAGTTTGGAACCACCAGGACTCTTCCTAGAGCTGGCCGCCCAGCCAATCTGAGTGATCGGGGTAGAAGGGCCTTAGTCAGGGAGGTGACCAAGAACCCAAGGGTCACTCTGACAGAGCTTTAGCATTGCTCTGTGGAGAGAGGAGAACCTTCCAGAAGGACAACCATTCCTGCAGCACTCCACCAATCAGGCCTGTATGGTAGAGTGGCCAGACGGAAGCCACTCCTCAGTAAAAGGCATAAGACAGCCTGCTTGGAGTTTGCCAAAAGGCACCTGAAGGACTCTCAGACCATGAGAAACAAAATTCTCTGGTCTGATGAAACAAAGATTCAACTCTTTGGCCTGAATGCCAAGCATCATGTCTGGAGGAAACCAGGCACCGCTCAGCACCTGGCCAAAAAAATCCCTACAGTGAAGCATGCTGGTGGCAGCATCATGCTGTGGGGTTGTTTTTTGGCAGCAGGAACTGGGAGACTAGTCAGGGAAAGATGAATGCAGCAACATACAGAGACATCCTTGAAGAAAACCTGCTCCAGAGTGCTCTGGACCAGGGTGAAGGTTCATCCAACAGGACAATGGCCCTAACCACACAACTAAGATAATAAAGGACTGGCTTCAGGACAACTCTGTGAATGTTCTTGAGTGGCCTAGCCAGAGCCCAGACTTGAACCCAACTGAACATCTCTGGAGAGATCTGAAAATGTCTGTACCCCGGCGCGCCCCATCCAACCTGATGGAGCTTGAGAGGTTCTACAAAGAAGAATGGGAGAAACTGCCCAAAAATATGTGTGCCAAGCTTGTAGCATCATACTCAAAAAGATTTGAGGCTGTAATTGCTGCCCAAGGTGCTTCAACCAAGTATTGAGCAAAGGCTATGAATACTTATGTACATGTGATTTTTGGTTTTTTTATTTTTAATAAAGTTGCAAAAACTCCAAACAAAGATTTTTTCACTTTGTCATAATGGGGTATTGTGTGTAGGAGTTTGAGGGGAATTTTTTTTTTTTTAATCCAATTTGGAATAAGGCTGTAACATAACATAAAATGTGGAAAAAGTGAAGCGCTGTGTGTGTGTATATATATAAATATTTGTCATTTCACTTTTCTTGGGGATTAATTAGTCCAGAGGCCTATAAGAGCTTGTCAAGGAAAAAACGTGTGTATGGGTGCATGCATGTATATGTATATGTATATTAGGAACCAAGCATTAAACCATTAAGCTGCAATAAAACTGAGACACAATTGTCTTGGAGAAAAGAAAAACCATGTTCAGTTAGCACAGGCTGTATCAAAAGCCATAGAACCAGAGGACATTAAAATCATAATTCTCACCTTGCATAATCTCTCATGATTCAACTGTATATGTAAACAGATATGCATTGGTGTGTTGTAAGGTGTTCTGCCATTATCTGATGATATGTTTGCAGAAAGTGTGTTACATCTCTAGAGAGACAATTGCCTCCTGGCCTCTTTTTGGTGGAGAATGGAAAAAGATACACATATACACAGACCCGCGCACGCATGCACACACACACACGCACGCAGCATTAGTTTAGCTGCAGATGCAGTTACTGCATCAACACTTCTAACGTGACTGCCATGTGGCCTCTGCAAGTCCAACCCTCATCAACATGTGCTTCATGTATCTGGATCTCTTTTTATCTCATTCTTATTTTTTATGTCATTCTTTCTCTTTCTCTCTTATCCCTATAGGCTCTATTTGCTTTCTGCTAGCAAACAAGAGGTTAAAAAGACTATAAGAACCATCTCATGTACAGACAGTGGAGGGGGGGGTTGAGGTGTGAGTGTGTATGCACTCGTGTCTGTATTTGCCAGTGCCTCTGCCTTGCAGAGCTTGAAATGAGTTCAGAGGCAGTCTGGAGGTGAGACTGATCTCTTCCTTCCTTCTTTCTTCCTCCCTCCTTCTCCCTCTTTCTCTCTTGTTCATTGCCCTGGTTTTAGGAGTGTGATGCGATGGATTTGGGAGCGGAAAAGTACACAAGCGGATGTATGGGCTTCTGCTGCCCCTCCTCTCCACCCGAGAAGCCGATCCATGTCCTATCACCATTCCTGTGAGAGTGTGCATGAAGGGGAGAGAGAAGGAAGGGAGCCAGTGCTTGTGTGTGTGTTTGTGTGTGTGTGTGTGTGTTTGTGTGCATACGCGAATGTGTGCATGTCCCAGCACCCATTCTGAGGGGAGGAGGGAGCTTTAACTGGCCGTTGGATGTCACAGAAGCAGGAGTGTGTGAGAGAGCGCAGACAGAACAGCCGGGGGTCCTGACGGAAGAGGGAAAGACTGTGCGGAACGACAAGACAAGGGGCTGGCACGTGGACCTTTCAGCCAGCGCTTGCAAGGCATTGGACAATAGGAGCAGGCTGCACTACAACTCTCTGCCTGGAGCCCAGAAGCTGGTGTTGCCTGAGTCTTGACTTTGCGTTTTCTGAACGTTACGGCAGAGAGCCACTGTGCTGGGGGTCTCGTGGGCATTGCCAGTGTGCTGGAGGTGCTGGGTGTTACCTGTGCAGTGCGTCTAAGGTTTGGGTGAGGGAGGGAGCAGCAGGGGAACATGGCTGTACAGCTGATGCCTGAATCCGCCATCTGCCTCCTTATGGTAAGTGAAGTGTTCGATCCCCTCCAAGACAGGAACACACACACACACACACACCTATAGCAGTGACTGCCACACCCTAGGGACAAAGTCTTCATTGGTCTCTCTAGCTAGATTGCTCTAATGTATTTGATTATTGTTCTCTAACACTCCCACCCTCCCTCTCTACACTCTCCCTCACTCTCTCTCTCTACCCCTACACACAGCACTTTGACCACGTGTACCTCTGCAGTAGAACAGCAGAACTAATGCAGCATAGAGATCATCTCTATACTTAACATTATAATAATAATCTGCAATGCTTGAGAAATGCAGACTGTGGAATGTGGATTTTAAAATTGCAGGTCACCTTACCAAATTGTGGACTATTAAATAAAGTTTGTTTTATTATGCAGACTGTGTGTGTGTGTGTGTGTGTGTGTGTGTACACTGACTATTTCCCTTTGTTTGTTTTATCATTTTTATTTTCATTGCAAAATCTGATGTGTGTGTAGTCTTAAATAGCGTCTCATATGGAAGGTAAACACATACTTTCAGAGTTAGACTGATTTGACTGAAACACTAATCAATATCTTAACATTGTTTAACTGCAAAAGTGTATAAATGGTTTTGATAACCACTGAAAAGATATGGAATGATGAAATGTATGTAGGGCCATTCTAATGTACTACTGACCAATCATTCTCTGCCTCAGGAAGTGTCCTTAATCTCTTATCCAACTCTCTGAGAAAAGGAGAGCGATAGAGAGAAACAGACAAAGAAATATGTAAATGTGCAAAGTAAATGTGTGTATCTTGCTTATGGTCAAAGAAAGAAATCTAATAATTCTGTACTAGACAAATGTGTGACAGATTTACTTAGAGAAGTAAAATAGTTTGAGGAGTTCAGAGTTTTAATAGTGTTGCAGAAGAACAACAAAAACATTGCCTGAATTTCAGAATCCCAGAAAACAGGCACAGAAAATTTGAGAGCAGACTGCTAAATTCAACTAAACAATCCAAAAGAGCAGGGGGAGCGGTGCCAGTACCAGACAGCGATGGCGCAGGTCGGGACACTCTCTATGATGCTGTTGCAGACCAGATCAGGATGACGGACATGCTGTCCTTCTTCAGTCTCCTCAGGAAGCAGAGCTTTCTTCACTAAGGAAAAAGTGCTCAGGGACCATGAGAGATTGTTTGTGATTTTAAGAGAGTGTATGTTCTCACTATTCACTGTATGTATTGGGGTGTGAGGCATTTGCATCCTTCTGTAGTCCATAGTCATCTCTTTTGTCTTTTTGACAACCAGAGAAAGGCATGTCTGGAGAGACTGTGACAAAGGCTTTGACTTCTTTAATTATTTCTGTATTGTTTTTCATGGTATAAATAAAATGTAAAAAGGCAAATCTAAAGCAAACATATGAATCTAATTAATCTAATTAAGGCTAAAGTGAAAAGAAAGCAAGCCCACAATAGTTTATTCTATTCTGTGTGATGACAATGGAATTGTCAACAAAACCAAAACTGTGATGTCACATGGAACCATTGTCATAATAGCTATTCTTATAATCTGCTTGACAAAGGTAAAATTGGTCAGTCTGTTGACAGAAATGGGAGGTTGCAGCAGCAAAATGCAGTTCTGCTGCTCTCACAGAAGATCTTCGAAGAAGAAGAAAACGAAGATTTTGTTGGACAGGAACACACAAAAAGCAATGAGTAGATTGCAACAAGAACTACCTGACAGAGTAGATACGAAGGAAATTAGAAAACGACACTGTGTTAAAATTGGAAAATTTGAGGAGGAATGTAGTGGGAAGGAGTTGGAGGAGAAGCAGAAGGAGACAAAAAATGAACAGAGTGAAAGATGGCACCTGAAGAGTGAAAGAGAGGATCTAGAGAGTGAAAGACAACACCTGAAGGGTGAAAGAGAGAATCTTGAGAGTGAAAGACAACACCTGAAGAGTGAAAGAGAGGATCTAGAGCGTGAAAGACAACACCTGAAGAGTGAAAGAGAGGCTCTAGAGAGAGAAAGACAACACCTGAAGGGTGAAAGAGAGAATCTTGAGAGTGAAAGACAACACCTGAAGAGTGAAAGAGAGGATCTAGAGCGTGAAAGACAACACCTGAAGAGTGAAAGAGAGGCTCTGGAGAGAGAAAGACAACACCTGAAGGGTGAAAGAGAGAATCTTGAGAGTGAAAGACAACACCTGAAGAGTGAAAGAGAGGCTCTAGAGAGTGAAAACCAAAACCCAAAGTGTGAAAGAAAGAACCTGAAGACGTTATGGGACAAAGTAGTGGGGAAGAAAACTAAGCAGCAGCGCATGGGAAGAGCCATGGCTGGGGAAGCTTTGTACTGCTCAATGGGACCACACACTTCCAAAGGAGGACCAGCTAAAGAAATCGGTAGTATGCAGAAAGGTTTCCCGAGCACATAAAAAGGCTATGATTACCAACTGGCCAAAGAGACAGACGCTGTGCTTGACTACATCAGAACTATGTTTATAACCAGTCAATATGAACTTCTACCAATCCATCCAAAACCTGATAAAGGAGACCTGAATGACGATACTACTGGAACTACAAAATTACTGGGACTACTACTATTTAGCATTCTGAAAAAATAAAAATGAAAAAGTCCTCATGTTCTTTAAAAAAAAATAAATCAATAAAATGTAAAAAGCTCAAAAAGCTTTTTTAAACAATGGCAACTGTGTATTTGATTTACCTCGGAATGGGTGCAGCTGGTTCATGGCGTATGTGTTCGAGCTTTAGCCTCTGTATTTGGCATTTCAGTGCATCGAGCAGTTGAAACTATAGCAAGCAAAGGCAAAAGGAGCTGTGCGGTCGATGTTTGTGCAAGTGGTCTTCCACATAGTCCCATGCTGTGCTGGGTTTAGGGTGTGTTTGCAGGGAGAGCCCAGCGCTTACAGGCTAAGAGGATTACAGTGGAGCATTGCAGGGACTGTCAGATTACAGAGCGCGCGCGCGTGTGTGTGTGTGTGTGTGTTTTCTCTACACATTTGGAAGAGAGAAAACAGAGCTGTGATGTAGATGATAAAATTGCAGGCCTGGCACAGGCTCTGCTCAGAATGGTGAGAGAGCAGTGGAGGAGTTTGGGAGTTTATTAATAGCGTTTAGCTCACTACAGAAGGAGTAGATCAGGGCTTTGCCGGGAAGGATGATGATAGGGTTTGATCACACCATTTAGCACAACATTGTCATGTCCATGCTGTGCATGGTTCTAAAGAAAAGGATCTTTGTTATTCAATCCAATAAATTTCAAATTCAAATTTTCTGTTGAATGTGGACTATAGGATGGGAGGTGTCAACTGTTTGTGTGTGTGCGCGTGTGATTTAGACAGTTGAGAGAGTTGAGAGATAATGTCATGACAACGAACCAATTAAAATCAAAATTATTCACACTGTGTTGACAAGAGACACACACACAAACACACACAGAGAGAGAGAGAGAGAGAGAGAGAGAGAGAGAGAGAGAGAGAGAGAAAGAAACAAAAATAATCACAATCAGGGCTCACCAGATCTCTCAGAGTCTCTCTGACAGGCCCTAATCCACTCCGCCAATTGAAAAACAGAAACTAGCAGAGAGAATAGCAGTGTGGCAGTATATGAATGTGCCCCCAACAAATATATAATTCACACACACACACACACACACACACACACACACATCTTTCACACTTACACATCCATACTCACATGTACACATGTATACACCATTGAACTACACACATCTATATTCACATGCACAAACAAACAGCCCACACAAATGTTTGGTCTTTGTGCAAATTCACTTGGAGGTAGGCCAACATTCTAGATATAAAATATGTGACAATAAACATAGCCTCAGTACGTTTCTTTTCATGCATTTACATCTTGATCCACACAAACACTTTCACACTCCTTTGCCTCACACTCACAAACACAAGAAACACTCGGGTGGCCTTCGGTAGCAGGAGGGATGTCAGTGCACAAAACACTGACTTGAAATGTTTTTAACCCCCATTTCAATGAAGACCATCATACCTTGCAAGGTATACCATTCTTTCACTCTCCTGGACAACCTCAGGCTGTTCCTGGAACCAGCAAAGCCAGTGGTTTTGGCCTCTATCTGAAGCACAAAGGGGGTATGCAGGAGGCGTAGCGGAGCATGTCAGGAGGGTGGGCAGAGCCCTCTCCCAGCAGTGGCAGAGGAGAAAGGGCACATGGAGCACAGTGGCTACGGTTGACACCTGCAGGAGGCGACATGTGGGCAGGGCCAGTATGAGCCCACTTGGACCCATCTGCCACCACAGAAAACTCACCTGCTGTGTGTGTGTGTGTGTGTGTGTAGATTTGTTGACATTGTTCATGAGTCAGTGAATCATGTTTTTGGTGGATATCATGTTTTCAGCTCACAAATATTATAAATAATAATACAGGTAATAAAACAGGGAAGAAAGTAGATGTTAGCCGGTGCAGCATTTACTTAATTCATTATTCATCTTTTATGTTAGTGTGTAACTCTCATATTGTAGTCTCCTGAAAGACAGACAGAGGCAAATATAGGCAAAGATAGCATTCAACTGTTATTCAGGGATATCCCACCATTGGGAGTGGACGATTAGGGGTGCTGGAGTAGGAAGGTATTTGTAGTACATTCCTGTTGTAGGCCTTCCTATAGTGTTTAACTGATTTCCATAACTGAAATACATTATAATGTTTAAAAGTTTAGAAACGTGAGCATAATACTCCAGAAGATGTAGCGTCCTGGTGTGTGAATGAGTAGTAATCTTTCTGAAACAATAAGTTTGATTTAATTCTCGTTTTCATTTCCTTGTGGATTGTATTATTTTATTTGAAACATTTGACTCAAAATAAAGAAATAGTGCAAAAATGTGAAAAGGCACTACAGGATGCATCTTGAATAAACGAAAACCTCGACCAGATGTTGTAAACTTAGAACAGTAATTATGTTCTAAGAATGTTGATAAAAAAGAACAGGAATTTACAATATATACATTTGCCTGCATAGTATCCCAAGTGTTCCATCGACTGCACTCTTCTGGATGAGGATCTCGGATGTTGTTCCTGGGATCTGCTGGAGCCACTCTCCCAGTTTGATGGTCATCGTCCCTAAACCCCTGGTGCCCTGATTGCTACCAGAGCCAGTGTTTCCTCTTCTTTTAGCGTCTCATGTTCCTTGTTGCTGATGTTGCTATCTCTTGCGATTGCTACATCCGTCACTATGACTCTTTTCTGCTGTTTATCCATCACTATTATGTCTGGTGGTTTAGCTATTACCATCTTTTAAACAATTTTCTGGTATACGATGTCTTATCAAAGATAACCCATCCACACTCTAAGAGCATCCACACCATCATCAATCAAATTCTTCGTCTGAGCAGCTGTCACTACTACACAGACATACACAGAGACAGAGCGAGAGAGAAGGATGAAAGTGAACACAGCAACAAATGAAAAGAACCAAACACCATCAATTCTTACCTACCTCAACCCTCTCAGTTTACAGAACAAGCAAATGTGAGAACTGTGACTCACCATTCCCCCCCACCACCTGGAGCTCAGGATACTTCTGTTTAATGTAGTTAATCATGCTGATCTGAAACACTGAGTTTCCCTGAGATGAGTCCTAAAACAATAGACACAGCCTTCAGACCAAATTCACTATGTGCAATCACAGTCCTGTGTTACACAGCCTCATAGCAAAAATAGTTTGTCATTTGATTCAGGCACCATACTCAGGATGGAGACTAATCCCACTCCCTTTAGGACCTTAAGACCTACCAGCACCACCACGTCCACTCCTGCCTGCACGAGCAGGTCCAGCCGGTACTTGTCATCCTCACGGGTAACGATGGCAGCGCCACACAGCAGCTGTTTGCAGGAGTCTTTAGAGGCCAGAGGGTAGTCTCTGTTCTTCTTCAGATCAGTGCGAGCAATTATAGCCACCAGCTCATCACTGTCGTTCACAATGGGCAGTTTACCTGCAATCAACAAGCGTCCCCACGACCGACCCGTTACTCAGAGAAGAAGTGGAGAAGTGAAAATAACCTTTCAAAGTCCTTTAGAAGCAGTTTCACTTCTCAAGCTGAAAAGATGAAGAATCAGACCTTTTTTTGCTGCACTGCAGGATGTCATTGGCCTCTTTGAGTGTAACACCTGCTGGTGCAACCACTAAATCTTCCCTCTTTGTCATTGCCTGGCAAATATCACAAATAAATCACAAAAAGATGTGAGTTTAAAGAATGTGATTTTATACACACACACACACACACACACACACACACACACACCCACACACACACTTATATATATACACATTTTTAATTTTTATATATATATATATATATATATATATATTGCCCTCTTTCACACACTGACACAGAAATATCACAATTTCATGATAGTTCTATTCCACCTATATTTTTAAGCATTGTATGTCATATGTGATTCATTTGTGTTTTTAAAAACCTTTTGTATATTGTACGTACAATCAAAGATGAATCACAAACCTCCTCCAACAGCCGGTCATAGTCCTTCTCTGAGAGGAAGTCAATGTCTCGTGACGTCACGATTCCCACAAGCTTGCTGCCCATCTTGCCGGTTTTGGTGACAGGGATTCCAGAGAAGCCGTGTCGCACCTTGGCCTCAAACACATCTCCGACCGTGTGCTATGGACTCATCACCACCGGATCCGCGATGAAGCCCTGCTCGAATTTCTGCCATGACACCATATATTGCTCTGCTGATGAGAGGCCTCAGGGAAGCTTGTGTGTAAATCTGCATGTTCAACGTGTTGTTCATTATATTCCTATTAAGACAATTCACTGAAAGTTTGACACCTTAACTTTCCGGACTTCATTTGCTTGGAACTCTGGGGTGCAATTGTGATGGATGATCCCAATACCGCCCATGAGCTGTAATACAAAATCACAGAAAGCTAAATGGAAAAGCAACAGGACTTCATGGTTTTGAGTGTGTGGGGGATACTCACAGCCATAGCGATGGCCATGGAGGATTCAGTCACAGTATCCATGGGAGAGGAAATAAGCGGCGTCTTCAGGGTTATCTTCCGGGTCAGAGCAGAGGTCAGATCCTGAATGACAGACGCAAGTGGTAACAGAAAGGAACCAATGTTCTACAGAACAATTATCTTTGTTTATGTTCATGCTTGTATTTTCATACAGACTATGCATTGCACAAAGATAAGAACAGTTTGGGGTGTTACTTTGGACAGCTTTCACATATGCACACATCTCTATCCCATTATTAATTTGACTTCAAGTGACTTGGATGTGCTCATTCAAAGCACAAATATTGCTGTTTTTATAAGCAGGGCATCAGTTTAACCTCCCTGTGGTAAGACAGACAAAAACATCCTACGTTCTCTCCCACATTCTAGCACACACACACACAAAATGTAACACCAAATATAAATACCACAATATATACTATCCAATATCCATTACACATGGGAATTTTGGTTCGCGCCTCCCTCACACTGTCATACACACACACACACACACCCACACACCCCTCAGCCTCTCTGCCTGTGACAACACACCCTATGCACCTGGGATGCCAACACCACCAATTTTGCACATCTTATTTGCACTCCTTCATCCCTCTCTTACACTATGCCACACTCCACCCTCTGTTGTAGTCGTGTTCGCACTACATGGCAACTGACTCAGCTCCTCCATCTCACTGAAGGTAGAGGAGACCGCCAGCTCACTAATTAATTAGGAAGATCCCGCCCCCTCCACTAAATCATTACTAGATGTGCTGTATTTACTGAAACACACACACTGGTAAGCCCTTATGGGGCATGTCAGGATACCTGCTGAGCTGTTTTGGTGCATTTTGCAAAAGTACTCACCACTTCATCTGAGGTAAAGTCAATGAAGCCAGGCAGGATCAGAAAATCACTGAATCAAAGACCACAGAACAAACAAACAAAGAAAAACTGATACTAAAAATACATTATACTAACAACCTAGCAAATACAAGTCACATCAGAAGTAGATGTACGCTAAAGAAAGGCTATTCTGTCTGTGCTCTCATGTAAACAGAGTTAAAACGTAAGCGTTTTACTGATCCGCGGATCGAAATATTTATCCAGTGGGTGTTGGCCGAGGATGCTAAAGCTATTTCTATTCGTTACGCTTTGCCCTTTCTCCATTTCGACGTGCTATCCTTTTATTCGGGAGAGCCGATGTCTCGCATTCGCAGCATGCAAACAACAACCGTCATTATCGTACTCAAGTAGTACACACGGATTTAGTGTGATATACTTCCAAGACTGAACAATGATGCTTTATTCTTAGTGAATGTGAATGAAAATCCCGCTTCTCGGGTTACTCACAAGACGATAGCGTCGCGTACTTCAGACAACAAAAAACGACGTCAAGGAACACAGCTGGTCTTCATCTGCGACCGTTACAGACTAGCCTCTGTGGCATCTCTCAAAGTCAAGCGAAAGTCTAGCCCTTAGCTAAATCACCCAGAATCACAGTTGGAGTTTACACATTTTAAAGACTCGACCTGCTCAGTTTGAGAAAACTCTCATCCTCTCAACGTGGTGGATGACGACGGGACATTTTAAGGGCGCTCACGTCTCTCAGCTCCGGCATGGAACTGAAATACTGATAGTGCGTTTCAGTTGGATTTGGATGTGAAGTGAGAGAGAACAGACGGGCGATGCGCCTTTGTTTTACTGTCCACGCTATTAGCTGGCCAGCCCAGTTCAGGTCTGACGTGTGAAATTTACGTTTGGATGAGACAAAAATGTTTTTGACTTGGGTTGAAATAATCATCTTGCTTATAAAAGGAGGACTGGTGATGTAGCAAATCCACACAATCGTTTTGAAGCCGTGGTCAGGCTGCCCAATACTCAACTTTATTATGTTATTCACAAAGGATCTGACACAGCCCCCAACTGAGCTTTAAACACCTGGAAGTTAATTTAGTCTATTCTGTAAATTGAAATGTACAGAGATATGGGTCTGTAAAACAAATGGAATGTGATGCTTTTGAGCATTGCTATGGCAAAATGTTTTCATATCTGTTCTACAACACAGATTATATCGGTCTTGATAATATAATTCTTAATCAGATTTATGGTCCTTTTTACTCTGATGACATGGGAATGTTAATATGATGGGCAAAGAAGGCAAGCAGTTATATTTGAGTAGTGCTGGACATTATAAATGAGTAAACATCACTATTTACACATTAGGACATTTTATTATACTATGACATGACTGTATTTCTCTGTAGAGACTGTAAATGTATAGGTCTATTTTATGTGATGATAATCCCCGAAAGGAATGTGTTCTTCTGAGACCAACAATATGGAATTGGGCTAAAATTGCACATCACTGAGAACCCAACCCAGTCTGTGCAACAGTTTAAAAGTACACAATCCAAAAGAAAAATAAAGTCCACTCCTAATGAACTTGTTTAGTGACACTAACGTTAACCTAGTGATGCAAACATGGTTAATTTTGCTGATCAGCACTCCTTTGAAACCGTAGGAGTCTCACCTCTCTGGTTCGTAGCCAGCCTGGATGCGCGTGGCGCTGTAGCGCTGAGCTGCAGTCTCATGCCCATGAGATGTGTTGTGGCCAAATGGCCCCTGGTGCTCAGGGTCGCGAGGCGACAGCTGCAATCTGGCTGGCTCTGTGTCGCCCACAATGAGGCGGTAGTCGATCTGGTAGCTGTCGTGCTTGCCATTGGCAAAGTGCTCATAGACATGGCCCTCCATGTAAGCGATGTCCAGTACTCCAATCCTCCTCTACAACCCTGCGTGAGCTGACGCCCCGGGCCTCCGCCCACCTCCCCTCTCCACCTGCACCACAGAGCGGCTCCTGGGACACTGCGTGCGCATTCACCAGTGGTTGTGCTGGAGCCACGCACACAATCCAAGTTTGTTCCTCAGATCGAGATGGAGAGCTTTCTCTTAGCTGAGGAGCAGAGTAAGAGATTCATCCAACATGCATCATACAAGCAGCAGCTGAATCAGGTAGAATGAAATACGGCTCTGATAGAGGCTTCGTCCCAAACAAAATAAAGCTACTGGGTGTCTTGGTAAGACTCTGTAAGTGGTGATCCCTAAAAAGGCCTGTCTGCTGCCATTGGACTACTGTTTTCTCTAAAGTGCTGTCTGGAATGTTGTCAGAGACAACATTCAGAGGGATTGGGAAGGAAAGCCTCTTAGTCACTACCTGTACTGCCCTCATTGCCATTGAAATATAACAAGGTTACAGTCAAGCTCTGAAGCTTCACTCAACACTCTGCCCAACCGCCTTTAATGCTCATAAAGTAGGAGTTTGCAGAATTTGTTTGTTGTTAAGCTACACACTAAATGCATGGCACACAAATGTTTGATGCAGCAAAATGTCAGTGCTTTTTTAACAAAGGAGAAATGAGCACATAAGCACCTTCCCTATATTATGTGAAGATGGATAATAAAATGATAACAGGTGTATGTATTTGTTGTTCTTATTTTAATATTCACATCAGGCTTGTGATTTTGCAAGGAAATTGTAAAATAAATGTTCCTAGTGTTCTAGGGTTACTCTCCTGGGCTCATATTCTAATACAGGTGTGATAAGAACTTATATTTCTAAAAGAAACAATCTTTAAGAAACAACTGCATTTGCATAAAGGATTTATCTTTTATCTTAATGCTTTAATGTTTTAGTGTGCTAATGTCTGATTTTAAGTACACTTAGTTAAAAAGGCTACCACAAGTACTGTTCAAGTTCAAGTTCAAGTTTGGTTTATTCGTCACATACATAGTCATACACAGCATAACTCGCAGTGAAATGGTGGAGAGTGCTCTGTCCAAACTGAGGAAAAGAAAACAGGGGTGCATAGAGAAATATAGACATTCTCTATATGTGAAATATATATATGCAAAGATAAATATATATATTCTATGTATGTACAAAATATATTAACAATGTATGTACAATATATGTATATTATGATTATATACACAATGTACAATGTATATGGTTGTGTATATATGTACACAATCTACAGAATGTACAGATCCATTTCGTATAATAACATATCTACAGTTGTTGTGTAACAAGGTCATTGAATATAAATATATATATACAGATATACAGTTATGTTACATTGTGGTGGTGGTCCCCACAGTTTATCAGTTTCCCTGATTCAGGGCCCGAATGGCCTGTGGGAAGAAGCTGCTCTTCAGCCTCTCTGTCTTGGTCTTCAGGGAGCGAAAGCGCCTCCCTGACCTCAACAGAGAGAAGAGTCTATTGTTGGGATGGGTGGGGTCCTTCACAATCCTCCTGGCCTTGGTCTGGCACCGCTTGTAGTAGATGGTCTGCAGGTCAGGAAGTTCCGTGTGAGTGATGCGCTCTGCTGAACGCACTACCCTTTGGAGTGCTTGTCTGTCCTGCTTGGTGCTATTCCCAAACCAGACTGTGATGTTCCCCGTGAGGATGCTCTCGATAGTGCAGGTATAGAAGTTCCGCAGTACCTTGGAGGGCAGTCTGAAGGACAGGTCCTGCGAGATGTGAACACCAAGGTACCTGAAACTATCTACTCTCTCCACCGTGGTTCCACTGATCCTCACAGGTTGGTAGTGCCGCTCCTGCTTCTTGCTGCAATCCACGATCAGCTCCTTTGTCTTACTGACGTTTAGGAGGAGATAATTTTCCTGGCGCCAGTTTTCCAGGTGTTTAATCCAGGTAGGCCCTCTCGTCGTTGTCCGAGATCAGACCCATGACAACGGTGTCGTCAGCAAACTTGACAATGATGGTGGAGCTGGAAGTGGCTGTGCAGTCGTAGGTGTACAGTGAGTAGAGCAGGGGGCTTAGGACACAACCCTGAGGAGCTCCAGTGCTGAGGGTGAGGGTGGATGAGGCGCAGTTGCCCACCCGTACTGATTGTGGTCTGTCTGTTAGGAAGTTGGAGATCCAGTCGCACAGGGATGTATGCAGTCCTAGATCCCCCAACTTAGTAGTGAGTAGGGAGGGGATGATAGTGTTAAATGCTGAACTGTAGTCGACAAATAGCATTTTAACATAATTTCCCCTCCCTTCGTCCAGGTGAGTCAGTGTAGTGTGGAGCAGATGTGCAATTGCATCGTCAGTGGAGCGGTTGTGGCGGTATGCAAACTGCAGTGGGTCCATGGAGGCTGGCAGTGAAGATGTGATGAAGTCTCCGACTAGCTTTTTAAAGCACTTCATCACGACTGATGTGAGGGCGACAGGTCGGTAGTCATTGAGGTCGGAGGGTCGAGGTTTCTTCGGGACGGGGACGATGGTGGATCGCTTGAAGCTGGACGGGACGATACCGAGCGTCAGGGAGAGATTGAAGATGTCGGTGAATACCGGGGCTAGCTGATCTGCGCAGGCTTTGAGGACCCTCCCGCAGATACCGTCTGCTCCCATCGCCTTCCTGGTATTCACCCTTTTAAACACTCTTCTCACGTCACTCTCCGTGACGATGAGAGGGCGCTGTTCTATGGTGCGCCCCGCGCATGTGCCATTGGCTGCGCCGATAGTGCCATTAGCACTAGCGCTGCTAGCATTAGTGCTGTTAGCACTAGCGCTGCTAGCATTAGCGCTGCTAGCATTAGCGCCGTTAGCATTAGCGCTGCTAGATGTAGCCTCGAAGCGAGCGAAGAATGTATTCAGCTCGTTCGCCAGAGACTCATCCGCACTCATCAGTACGGAGGGTGGGCTCCTGTAGTCCGTGATCGTCCGTAGTCCCTGCCACAGGGATCTAGAGCCACTCCGCTGTCACTAAATATTAACTAGTTTCAACTTTGCTAATAGTTCTACTGATTTTCATAATTTTCTTCTTCTTTCCATTTGTTGAACATTAAACAGCTCTGTTTCATCTTCTCTCTCTCTCTCTCTCTCTCTCTCTCTCTCTCTCTCTCTCTCTCTCTCTCTCTCTCTCTCTCGAAGCTCCGCCTTGTGGTTTTAATATGCTCATCCACAATTCAATATAGAGCTCTACAGTCTATATCTGCACAGAGCTGATGAGTTTATAAAAGTCCACACTGCAAAATGTGCATAGTACTGACGTTTACATTACAATGCTCTGTCCAGTCATGCCAAAGCCAGTTTTCTTTCAATTCAATGTATGTACATGAATTACTTGAAGACATGAATAGAAATCTATAGAGGCATTACTCATTATGTCATGACCCTGTTATCTATTAGAAACCCACAATTTATCTGAATTAATTATTCATAAATAAATTGTCAGTTTCATGTCCATTCAGATTTCAGTGGAGATCAGCAGGGGTCTATTGCTGTGTATTATTATTCATAACACTGTGCCTGCAAACTGTGAGAACAGACACACACAGGTTATTTTCCAGTCCTTGAGTGCTTTTGTGGCACTGCTTGACAGTTGGTGGAGTGTTCCCTAAAAGAGCCACTGAGCATGATGGATTCGGTAGTAGGAGTTTAGTGAGCAGAGAGGACGAAGACTTACGAGTGCAGGCCATGAACACCCCCCTCCACCTGAGCAGACATGGTCCTCTTCTCAAACTTCAGCTCTCCAGAGTACATCATAGAGCTACACTCAACATAGAAAATGACATTACACACAAGCATTCACTCACACACAGCTTCCTCTCTTCCATTTTCTGCTGACCTTCCAAAGAACCCTTGAAGCTATAAAAGATAAGAAAGACCATAAATAGAAATGTGTTTGTAGACAAAATATATCCTAGCATTTGAAAAACTGATGTTTTTCAGTGTACATGAAAAGGGAAGTAGATTCATCTTAACCCACATCTTGTTTTTTCAAGTTTCAAGTTTGGTTTATTTGTCACATACATAGTCATACACAGTACAACACGCAGTGAAATTTGTGGTAGATGAGTAGATGAGTACTGCTGTTGAGCCTTTTACAATGACAATGGTTTTATTTAAGCCCTATTCAGTAATTACACAACACTGAAACACTGTTCAAAATTGTAGTTTCAAATAATATATAATGACTACTACATATGTAAAATATATAATAAGTTTTGGAAATCTGGGCTGGCAATGAGACCACAGAGGACTGTAAATGCACTTTTTTCACTGTGTGTCAGCCAAGTGAAATGTGTATGAGTAAGGGCCGATCACAGCTGGACACACACACGCACACGCACGCACACACACACACACACACACACACACACACACACACAGACAGACACACACCAGGATGAGAGGAACAGGTCACTTAGCTGGTGATGATGTCAGCACCAGTGAAGTCTATGCTGAGGTCAAAACCCTTAGCTTCTTCCTGAACCTAATATTTCAGATGGAACGTTAATGAAGACAATTGACATTTGTGAGACGTAAACCAACCACGTCACATTAAACACATCCTCATCTGTGATTCTAAACCAAACATTGCAGATACTGAGTTATAAAGAATCTGTAGTAATGCTACACAGATGACAACAAAGCATATAATTCAATAAGACCCTCCCTCTCTCTCTCTCTCTCTCTCTCTCTCTCTCTCTCTCTCTCTCTCTCTCTCTCTCTCTCTCTCTCTCTCTCAGAGAGGGAGACATCTGTTGATGAGCTAGTGCCAGGCTGGCTGAGGGCCTGATGAAGAGTCCTTGCTCCTCTACCTCTCAGTGTGTATATTACAGTAGCGAACAGAGGGGTTCTCCATCTTCATTCATTAGTCTCCTGCGCTCTGTCTTTTGGCCCCAGCCCCCATGCCCCTTGACGAAGCCTATTTCCTAGAGGCCTTCTTTTCACACCCATGACATGATGACATCATTGCTGTGCTCCAGTCTTTGTGAGACACTGCTGCCCCATACAATTCATATACAGTCAGCATCTGCCTATTTCATTTCATATCAATTTATACTGTTTATTACTGCAGGTTAGAAGTCCTAATCAATTTAACCTCTTTTCTTAATCATCTCTAGCAGGGCAAGAATCCGCAGTGCCTGCAGATCACTTTTTTCCCCAAATAAATAATATTTTGAACAAAATATTACATTTATTTTTCCAAGAGTGTCAAAGAGTTGAAATTACAACATTTTTAATGAGGGCTAAACTTATTTCTCGCTTAAAAATTTCTCACTTAAAAATATCTTGATACAAATTCTGATATTAGTGCAACTACTAACTTGGCCCTCTATGCTTTGAGAGTGTTTTTTCTAATATTTTAGTTCTGAATTTTGAATCACTGAGATGCAATGGAGACCAGTGATACACCCTGACCAACGTTCTGTTTGCCCTTACCATGCTGACCCATCTGTTCCAATACTATGGCTACTGCTACATACTGACATGCCCTCCATCTCCTTCTTTCAAAACTGAATGACAAAAGGAGCCTAAAACGTGTGTGTGTGTGTGTGTACACTGACTATTTGCCTTTGTTTGTTTTATCATGTATGCATGTGTGCATCTTTTCATTGCAAAATCTGATGTGTGTGTAGTCTTAAATAGCATCTCATATGGAAGGTAAACACATACTTTCAGAGTTAGACTAATTTGACTGAAACACTAATCAATATCTTAACATTGTTTAACTGCAAAAGTGTATAAATGGTTTTGATAACCACTGAAAAGATATGGAATGATGAAATGTATGTATGGCCATTCTAATGTACTACTGACCAATCATTCTCTGCCTCAGGAAGTGTCCTTAATCTCTTATCCAACTCTCTGAGAAAAGGAGAGTGATAGAGAGACACAGACAAAGAAATATGTAAATGTGCAAAGTAAATGTGTGTATCTTGCTTATGGTCAAAGAAAGAAATCTAATAATTCTGTACTAGACAAATGTGTGACAGATTTACTTAGAGAAGTAAAATAGTTTGAGGAGTTCAGAGTTTTAATAGTGTTGCAGAAGAACAACAAAAACATTGCCTGAATTTCAGAATCCCAGAAAACAGGCACAGAAAATTTGAGAGCAGACTGCTAAATTCAACTAAACAATCCAAAAGAGCAGGGGGAGCAGTGCCAGTACCAGACAGCGATGGCGCAGGTCGGGACACTCTCTATGATGCTGTTGCAGACCAGATCAGGATGACGGACATGCTGTCCTTCTTCAGTCTCCTCAGGAAGCAGAGCTTTCTTCACTAAGGAAAAAGTGCTCAGGGACCATGAGAGATTGATTGTGATTTTAAGAGAGTGTATGTTCTCACTCTTCACTGTATGTATTAGGGTGTGAGGCATTTGCATCCTTCTGTAGTCCACAGTCATCTCTTTTGTCTTTTTGACAACCAGAGAAAGGCATGTCTGGAGAGACTGTGACAAAGGCTTTGACTTCTTTAATTATTTCTGTATTGTTTTTCATGGTATAAATAAAATGTAAAAAGGCAAATCTAAAGCAAACATATGAATCTAATTAATCTAATTAAGGCTAAAGTGAAAACAAAGCAAGCCCACAATAGTTTATTCTATTCTATTCTATTCTGTGTGATGACAATGGAATTGTCAACAAAACCAAAACTGTGATGTCATAATATCACTGACCATTGTCATAATAGCTATTCTTATAATCTGCTTGACAAAGGTAAAATTGGTCAGTCTGTTGACAGAAATGGGAGGTTGCAGCAGCAAAATGCAGTTCTGCTGCTCTCACAGAAGATCTTCGAAGAAGAAGAAAACGAAGATTTTGTTGGACAGGAACACACAAAAAGCAATGAGTAGATTGCAACAAGAACTACCTGACAGAGTAGATACGAAGGAAATTAGAAAACGACACTGTGTTAAAATTGGAAAATTTGAGGAGGAATGTAGTGGGAAGGAGTTGGAGGAGAAGCAGAAGGAGACAAAAAATGAACAGAGTGAAAGATGGCACCTGAAGAGTGAAAGAGAGGATCTAGAGAGTGAAAGACAACACCTGAAGGGTGAAAGAGAGAATCTTGAGAGTGAAAGACAACACCTGAAGAGTGAAAGAGAGGATCTAGAGCGTGAAAGACAACACCTGAAGAGTGAAAGAGAGGCTCTAGAGAGAGAAAGACAACACCTGAAGGGTGAAAGAGAGAATCTTGAGAGTGAAAGACAACACCTGAAGAGTGAAAGAGAGGATCTAGAGCGTGAAAGACAACACCTGAAGAGTGAAAGAGAGGCTCTGGAGAGAGAAAGACAACACCTGAAGGGTGAAAGAGAGAATCTTGAGAGTGAAAGACAACACCTGAAGAGTGAAAGAGAGGCTCTAGAGAGTGAAAACCAAAACCCAAAGTGTGAAAGAAAGAACCTGAAGACGTTATGGGACAAAGTAGTGGGGAAGAAAACTAAGCAGCAGCGCATGGGGAGAGCCATGGCTGGGGAAGCTTTGTACTGCTCAAAGGGACCACACACTTCCCAAGGAGGACCAGCTAAAGAAATCGGTAGTATGCAGAAAGGTTTCCCGAGCACATAAAAAGGCTATGATTACCAACTGGCCAAAGAGACAGACGCTGTGCTTGACTACATCAGAACTATGTTTATAACCAGTCAATATGAACTTCTACCAATCCATCCAAAACCTGATAAAGGAGACCTGAATGACGATACTACTGGAACTACAAAATTACTGGGACTACTACTATTTAGCATTCTGAAAAAATAAAAATGAAAAAGTCCTCATGTTCTTTAAAAAAAATAAATCAATAAAATGTAAAAAGCTCAAAAAGCTTTTTTAAACATTGGCAACTGTGTATTTGATTTACCTCGGAATGGGCGCAGCTGGTTCATGGCGCATGTGTTCGAGCTTTAGCCTCTGTATTTGGCATTTCAGTGCATCGAGCAGTTGAAACTATAGCAAGCAAAGGCAAAAGGAGCTGTGCGGTCGATGTTTGTGCAAGTGGTCTTCCACATAGTCCCATGCTGTGTTGGGTTTAGGGTGTGTTTGCAGGGAGAGCCCAGCGCTTACAGGCTAAGAGGATTACAGTGGAGCATTGCAGGGACTGTCAGAATACAGAGCGCGCGCGCGTGTGTGTGTGTGTGTGTGTGTGTTTTCTCTACACATTTGGAAGAGAGAAAACAGAGCTGTGCTGTAGTTGATAATATTGCAGGCCTGGCACAGGCTCTGCTCAGAATGGTGAGAGAGCACTGGAGGAGTTTGGGAGTTTATTAATAGTGTTTAGCTCACTACAGAAGGAGTAGATCAGGGCTTTGCTGGGAAGGATGATGATAGGGTTTGATCACACCATTTAGCACAACATTGTCATGTCCATGCTGTGCATGGTTCTAAAGAAAAGGATCTTTGTTATTCAATCCAATACATTTCAAATTCAATTTTTCTGTTTCTCATGAATGAATGTGGACTATAGGATGGGGGGTGTCAACTGTTTGTGTGTGTGCACGTGTGATTTAGACGGTTGAGAGAGTTGAGAGATAATTTCATGACAACGAACCAATTAAAATAAAAATTATTCACACTGTGTTGACAAGAGACACACACACAAACACACACACACAAAGAGAGAGAGAGAGAGAGAGAGAGAGAGAAAGAAACAAAAAGAATCACAATCAGGGCTCACCAGATCTCTCAGAGTCTCTCTGACAGGCCCTAATCCACTCCGCCAATTGAAAAACAGAAACTAGCAGAGAGAATAGCAGTGTGGCAGTATATGAATGTGCCCCCAACAAATATATAATTCACACACACACACACACACACACACACACACACACAAACACACACACACACACACACACACACACACACACACACACACACACACACACACACATACACACACACATCTTTCACACTTACACATCCATACTCACATGTACACATGTATACACTATTGAACTACACACATCTATATTCACATGCACAAACAAACACCCCACACAAATGTTTGGTCTTTGTGCAAATTCACTTGGAGGTAGGCCAACATTCTAGATATAAAATATGTGACAATAAACATAGCCTCAGTACGTTTCATTTCATGCATTTACATCTTGATCCACACAAACACTTTCACACTCCTTTGCCTCACACTTACAAACACAAGAAACACTCGGGTGGCCTTCGGTAGCAAGAGGGATGTCAGTGCACAAAACACTGACTTGAAATGTTTTTAACCCCCATTTCAATGAAGACCATCATACCTTGCAAGGTATACCATTCTTCCACTCTCCCGGACAACCTCAGGCTGTTCCTGGAACCAGCAAAGCCAGTGGTTTTGGCCTCTGTCTGAAGCACAAAGGGGGTATGCAGGAGGCGTAGCGGAGCGTGTCAGGAGGGTGGGCAGAGCCCTCTCCCAGCAGTGGCAGAGGAGAAAGGGCACATGGAGCACAGTGGCTACGGTTGACACCTGCAGGAGGCGACATGTGGGCAGGGCCAGTATGAGCCCACTGGGACCCACCTGCCACCACAGAAAACCCACCTGCTGCGTGTGTGTGTGTGTGTGTGTGTGTGTGTGCGTGTAGATTTGTTGACATTGTTCATGAGTCAGTCAATCATGTTTTTGGTGGATATCATGTTTTCAGCTCACAAATATTATAAATAATAATACAGGTAATAAAACAGGGAAGAAAGTAGATGTTAGCCAGTGCAGCATTTACTTAATTCATTATTCGTTCTTTTATGTTAGTGTGTAACTCTCATATTGTAGTCTCCTGAAAGACAGACAGAGGCAAATATAGGCAAAGATAGCATTCAACTGTTATTCAGGGATATCCCACCATTGGGAGTGGACGATTAGGGGTGCTGGAGTAGGAAGGTATTTGTAGTACATTCCTGTTGTAGGCCTTCCTATAGTGTTTAACTGATTTCCATAACTGAAATACATTATAATGTTTAAAAGTTTAGAAACGTGAGCATAATACTCCAGCAGATGTAGCGTCCTGGTGTGTGAATGAGTAGTAATCTTTCTGAAAGAATAAGTTTGATTTAATTCTCGTTTTCATTTCCTTGTGGATTGTATTATTTTATTTGAAACATTTGACTCAAAATAAAGAAATAGTGCAAAAATGTGAAAAGGCACTACAGGATGCATCTTGAATAAACGAAAACCTCGACCAGATGTTGTAAACTTAGAACAGTAATTATGTTCTAAGAATGTTGATAAAAAAGAACAGGAATTTACAATATATACATTTTCCTGCATAGTATCCCAAGTGTTCCATCGACTGCACTCTTCTGGATGAGGATCTCAGATGTTGTTCCTGGGATCTGCTGGAGCCACTCTCCCAGTTTGATGGTCATCGTCCTGTGGTGGAAATTCAGCAAACAAGGAGTCAGATGTGGATAAGAAGATTTTATTGAGTTATTAGTTTCAAGAAAATGAGCGTGCCTATTTGCTTCGCTCCCCTTTGGGTGATTTCCCTCCCCTTATATAATAGCCGTAGCGTTCGAGAGAAGAGGGAGGGTTTGCTTCTGCTGAGACCAGATAACTCCTTAGAAGGAGTGTATTTCTTCAAGGACGTTCAATAGGGAACGTCCTGTTCTTCTAATCTTATGCTAAGCTTTCTCACGCTTTACAATGATAGAGAAAGAAACACAACAATATTTCCTTCACAGTCTGTAAAACAAATGGAATGTGATGCTTTTGAGCATTGCTATGGCAAAATGTTTTCATATCTGTTCTACAACACAGATTATATCGGTCTTGATAATATAATTCTTAATCAGATTTATGGTCCTTTTTACTCTGCTGACATGGGAATGTTAATATGATGGGCAAAGAAGGCAAGCAGTTATATTTGAGTAGTGCTGGACATTATAAATGAGTAAACATCACTATTTACACATTAGGACATTTTATTATACTATGACATGACTGTATTTCTCTGTAGAGACTGTAAATGTATAGGTCTATTTTATGTGATGATAATCCCCGAAAGGAATGTTTTCTTCTGAGACCAACAATATGGAATTGGGCTAAAATTGCACATCACTGAGAACCCAACCCAGTCTGTGCAACAGTTTAAAAGTACACAATCCAAAAGAAAAATAAAGTCCACTCCTAATGAACTTGTTTAGTGACACTAACGTTAACCTAGTGATGCAAACATGGTTAATTTTGCTGATCAGCACTCCTTTGAAACCGTAGGAGTCTCACCTCTCTGGTTCGTAGCCAGCCTGGATGCGCGTGGCGCTGTAGCGCTGAGCTGCAGTCTCATGCCCATGAGATGTGTTGTGGCCAAATGGCCCCTGGTGCTCAGGGTCGCGAGGCGACAGCTGCAATCTGGCTGGCTCTGTGTCGCCCACAATGAGGCGGTAGTCGATCTGGTAGCTGTCGTGCTTGCCATTGGCAAAGTGCTCATAGACATGGCCCTCCATGTAAGCGATGTCCAGTACTCCAATCCTCCTCTACAACCCTGCGTGAGCTGACGCCCCGGGCCTCCGCCCACCTCCCCTCTCCACCTGCACCACAGAGCGGCTCCTGGGACACTGCGTGCGCATTCACCAGTGGTTGTGCTGGAGCCACGCACACAATCCAAGTTTGTTCCTCAGATCGAGAGCTTTCTCTTAGCTGAGGAGCAGAGTAAGAGATTCATCCAACATGCATCATACAAGCAGCAGCTGAATCAGGTAGAATGAAATACGGCTCTGATAGAGGCTTCGTCCCAAACAAAATAAAGCTACTGGGTGTCTTGGTAAGACTCTGTAAGTGGTGATCCCTAAAAAGGCCTGTCTGCTGCCATTGGACTACTGTTTTCTCTAAAGTGCTGTCTGGAATGTTGTCAGAGACAACATTCAGAGGGATTGGGAAGGAAAGCCTCTTAGTCACTACCTGTACTGCCCTCATTGCCATTGAAATATAACAAGGTTACAGTCAAGCTCTGAAGCTTCACTCAACACTCTGCCCAACCGCCTTTAATGCTCATAAAGTAGGAGTTTGCAGAATTTGTTTGTTGTTATGCTACACACTAAATGCATGGCACACAAATGTTTGATGCAGCAAAATGTCAGTGCTTTTTTAACAAAGGAGAAATGAGCACATATGCACCTTCCCTATATTATGTGAAGATGGATAATAAAATGATAACAGGTGTATCTATTTGTTGTTCTTATTTTAATATTCACATCAGGCTTGTGATTTTGCAAGGAAATTGTAACATAAATGTTCCTAGTGTTCTAGGGTTACTCTCCTGGGCTCATATTCTAATACAGGTGTGATAAGAACTTATATTTCTAAAAGAAACAATCTTTAAGAAACAACTGCATTTGCATAAAGGATTTATCTTTTATCTTAATGCTTAATGTTTTAGTGTGCTAATGTCTGATTTTAAGTACACTTAGTTAAAAAGGCTACCACAAGTACTGTTCAAGTTCAAGTTCAAGTTTGGTTTATTCGTCACATACATAGTCATACACATTATAACTCGCAGTGAAATGGTGGAGAGTGCTCTGTCCAAACTGAGGAAAAGAAAACAGGGGTGCATAGAGAAATATAGACATTCTCTATATGTGAAATATATATATGCAAAGATAAATATATATATATATATATATTCTATGTATGTACAAAATATATTAACAATGTATGTACAATATATGTACATTATGATTATATACACAATGTACAATGTATATGGTTGTGTATATATGTACACAATCTACAGAATGTACAGATCCATTTCGTATAATAACATATCTACAGTTGTTGTGTAACAAGGTCATTGAATATAAATATATATATACAGATATACAGTTATGTTACATTGTGGTGGTGGTCCCCACAGTTTATCAGTTTCCCTGATTCAGGGCCCGAATGGCCTGTGGGAAGAAGCTGCTCTTCAGCCTCTCTGTCTTGGTCTTCAGGGAGCGAAAGCGCCTCCCTGACCTCAACAGAGAGAAGAGTCTATTGTTGGGATGGGTGGGGTCCTTCACAATCCTCCTGGCCTTGGTCTGGCACCGCTTGTAGTAGATGGTCTGCAGGTCAGGAAGTTCCGTGTGAGTGATGCGCTCTGCTGAACGCACTACCCTTTGGTGTGCTTGTCTGTCCTGCTTGGTGCTATTCCCAAACCAGACTGTGATGTTCCCCGTGAGGATGCTCTCGATAGTGCAGGTATAGAAGTTCCGCAGTACCTTGGAGGGCAGTCTGAAGGACAGGTCCTGCGAGATGTGAACACCAAGGTACCTGAAACTATCTACTCTCTCCACCGTGGTTCCACTGATCCTCACAGGTTGGTAGTGCCGCTCCTGCTTCTTGCTGCAATCCACGATCAGCTCCTTTGTCTTACTGACGTTTAGGAGGAGATAATTTTCCTGGCGCCAGTTTTCCAGGTGTTTAATCCAGGTAGGCCCTCTCGTCGTTGTCCGAGATCAGACCCATGACAACGGTGTCGTCAGCAAACTTGACAATGATGGTGGAGCTGGAAGTGGCTGTGCAGTCGTAGGTGTACAGTGAGTAGAGCAGGGGGCTTAGGACACAACCCTGAGGAGCTCCAGTGCTGAGGGTGAGGGTGGATGAGGCGCAGTTGCCCACCCGTACTGATTGTGGTCTGTCTGTTAGGAAGTTGGAGATCCAGTCGCACAGGGATGTATGCAGTCCTAGATCCCCCAACTTAGTAGTGAGTAGGGAGGGGATGATAGTGTTAAATGCTGAACTGTAGTCGACAAATAGCATTTTAACATAATTTCCCCTCCCTTCGTCCAGGTGAGTCAGTGTAGTGTGGAGCAGATGTGCAATTGCATCGTCAGTGGAGCGGTTGTGGCGGTATGCAAACTGCAGTGGGTCCATGGAGGCTGGCAGTGAAGATGTGATGAAGTCTCCGACTAGCTTTTTAAAGCACTTCATCACGACTGATGTGAGGGCGACAGGTCGGTAGTCATTGAGGTCGGAGGGTCGAGGTTTCTTCGGGACGGGGACGATGGTGGATCGCTTGAAGCTGGACGGGACGATACCGAGCGTCAGGGAGAGATTGAAGATGTCGGTGAATACCGGGGCTAGCTGATCTGCGCAGGCTTTGAGGACCCTCCCGCAGATACCGTCTGCTCCCATCGCCTTCCTGGTATTCACCCTTTTAAACACTCTTCTCACGTCACTCTCCGTGACGATGAGAGGGCGCTGTTCTATGGTGGGCCCCGCGCATGTGCCATTGGCTGCGCCGATAGTGCCATTAGCACTAGCGCTGCTAGCATTAGTGCTGTTAGCACTAGCGCCGTTAGCATTAGCGCTGCTAGCATTAGCGCCGTTAGCATTAGCGCCGTTAGCATTAGCGCTGCTAGATGTAGCCTCGAAGCGAGCGAAGAATGTATTCAGCTCGTTCGCCAGAGACTCATCCGCACTCATCAGTCCGGAGGGTGGGCTCCTGTAGTCCGTGATCGTCCGTAGTCCCTGCCACAGGGATCTAGAGCCACTCCGCTGTCACTAAATATTAACTAGTTTCAACTTTGCTAATAGTTCTACTGATTTTCATAATTTTCTTCTTCTTTCCATTTGTTGAACATTAAACAGCTCTGTTTCATCTTCTCTCTCTCTCTCTCTCTCTCTCTCTCTCTCTCTCTCTCTCTCTCTCTCTCTCTCTCTCTCTCTCTCGAAGCTCCGCCTTGTGGTTTTAATATGCTCATCCACAATTCAATATAGAGCTCTACAGTCTATATCTGCACAGAGCTGATGAGTTTATAAAAGTCCACACTGCAAAATGTGCATAGTACTGACGTTTACATTACAATGCTCTGTCCAGTCATGCCAAAGCCAGTTTTCTTTCAATTCAATGTATGTACATGAATTACTTGAAGACATGAATAGAAATCTATAGAGGCATTACTCATTATGTCATGACCCTGTTATCTATTAGAAACCCACAATTTATCTGAATTAATTATTCATAAATAAATTGTCAGCTTCATGTCCATTCAGATTTCAGTGGAGATCAGCAGGGGTCTATTGCTGTGTATTATTATTCATAACACTGTGCCTGCAAACTGTGAGAACAGACACACACAGGTTATTTTGCAGTCCTTGAGTGCTTTTGTGGCACTGCTTGACAGTTGGTGGAGTGTTCCCTAAAAGAGCCACTGAGCATGATGGATTCGGTAGTAGGAGTTTAGTGAGCAGAGAGGACGAAGACTTACAAGTGCAGGCCATGAACACCCCCCTCCACCTGAGCAGACATGGTCCTCTTCTCAAACTTCAGCTCTCCAGAGTACATCATAGAGCTACACTCAACATAGAAAATGACATTACACACAAGCATTCACTCACACACAGCTTCCTCTCTTCCATTTTCTGCTGACCTTCCAAATAACCCTTGATGCTATAAAAGATAAGAAAGACCATAAATAGAAATGTGTTTGTAGACAAAATATGTCCTAGCATTTGAAAAACTGATGTTTTTCAGTGTACATGAAAAGGGAAGTAGATTCATCTTAACCCACATCTTGTTTTTTCAAGTTTCAAGTTTGGTTTATTTGTCACATACATAGTCATACACAGTACAACACGCAGTGAAATGTGTGGTAGATGAGTAGATGAGTACTGCTGTTGAGCCTTCTTACAATGACAATGGTTTTATTTAAGCCCTATTCAGTAATTACACAACACTGAAACACTGTTCAAAATTGTAGTTTCAAATAATATATAATGACTACTACATATGTAAAATATATAATAAGTTTTGGAAATCTGGGCTGGCAATGAGACCACAGAGGACTGTAAATGCACTTTTTTCACTGTGTGTCAGCCAAGTGAAATGTGTATGAGTAAGGGCCGATCACAGCTGGACACGCACACGCACGCACACACACACACACACACACACACACACACACACACACACACACACACACACACACACACACACACACACACAAACACACACACACACAGACAGACACACACCAGGATGAGAGGAACAGGTCACTTAGCTGGTGATGATGTCAGCACCAGTGAAGTCTATGCTGAGGTCAAAACCCTTAGCTTCTTCCTGAACCTAATATTTCAGATGGAACATTAATGAAGACAATTGACATTTGTGAGACGTAAACCAACCACGTCACATTAAACACATCCTCATCTGTGATTCTAAACCAAACATTGCAGATACTGAGTTATAAAGAATCTGTAGTAATGCTACACAGATGACAACGAAGCATATAATTCAATAAGACCCTCCCTCTCTCTCTCTCTCTCTCTCTCTCTCTCTCTCTCTCTCTCTCTCTCTCTCTCTCTCAGAGAGGGAGACATCTGTTGATGAGCTAGTGCCAGGCTGGCTGAGGGCCTGATGAAGAGTCCTTGCTCCTCTACCTCTCAGTGTGTATATTACAGTAGCGAACAGAGGGGTTCTCCATCTTCATTCATTAGTCTCCTGCGCTCTGTCTTTTGGCCCCAGCCCCCATGCCCCTTGACGAAGCCTATTTCCTAGAGGCCTTCTTTTCACACCCATGACATGATGACATCATTGCTGTGCTCCAGTCTTTGTGAGACACTGCTGCCCCATACAATTCATATACAGTCAGCATCTGCCTATTTCATTTCATATCAATTTATACTGTTTATTACTGCAGGTTAGAAGTCCTAATCAATTTAACCTCTTTTCTTAATCATCTCTAGCAGGGCAAGAATCCGCAGTGCCTGCAGATCACTTTTTTCCCCAAATAAATAATATTTTGAACAAAATATTACATTTATTTTTCCAAGAGTGTCAAAGAGTTGAAATTACAACATTTTTAATGAGGGCTAAACTTATTTCTCGCTTAAAAATTTCTCACTTAAAAATATCTTGATACAAATTCTGATATTAGTGCAACTACTGACTTGGCCCTCTATGCTTTGAGAGTGTTTTTTCTAATATTTTAGTTCTGAATTTTGAATCACTGAGATGCAATGGAGACCAGTGATACACCCTGACCAACGTTCTGTTTGCCCTTACCATGCTGACCCATCTGTTCCAATACTATGGCTACTGCTGCATACTGACATGCCCTCCATCTCCTTCTTTCAAAACTGAATGACAAAAGGAGCCTAAAACGTGTGTGTGTGTGTGTGTGTACACTGACTATTTGCCTTTGTTTGTTTTATCATGTATGCATGTGTGCATCTTTTCATTGCAAAATCTGATGTGTGTGTAGTCTTAAATAGCATCTCATATGGAAGGTAAACACATACTTTCAGAGTTAGACTAATTTGACTGAAACACTAATCAATATCTTAACATTGTTTAACTGCAAAAGTGTATAAATGGTTTTGATAACCACTGAAAAGATATGGAATGATGAAATGTATGTATGGCCATTCTAATGTACTACTGACCAATCATTCTCTGCCTCAGGAAGTGTCCTTAATCTCTTATCCAACTCTCTGAGAAAAGGAGAGTGATAGAGAGACACAGACAAAGAAATATGTAAATGTGCAAAGTAAATGTGTGTATCTTGCTTATGGTCAAAGAAAGAAATCTAATAATTCTGTACTAGACAAATGTGTGACAGATTTACTTAGAGAAGTAAAATAGTTTGAGGAGTTCAGAGTTTTAATAGTGTTGCAGAAGAACAACAAAAACATTGCCTGAATTTCAGAATCCCAGAAAACAGGCACAGAAAATTTGAGAGCAGACTGCTAAATTCAACTAAACAATCCAAAAGAGCAGGGGGAGCAGTGCCAGTACCAGACAGCGATGGCGCAGGTCGGGACACTCTCTATGATGCTGTTGCAGACCAGATCAGGATGACGGACATGCTGTCCTTCTTCAGTCTCCTCAGGAAGCAGAGCTTTCTTCACTAAGGAAAAAGTGCTCAGGGACCATGAGAGATTGTTTGTGATTTTAAGAGAGTGTATGTTCTCACTCTTCACTGTATGTATTGGGGTGTGAGGCATTTGCATCCTTCTGTAGTCCATAGTCATCTCTTTTGTCTTTTTGACAACCAGAGAAAGGTATGTCTGGAGAGACTGTGACAAAGGCTTTGACTTCTTTAATTATTTCTGTATTGTTTTTCATGGTATAAATAAAATGTAAAAAGGCAAATCTAAAGCAAACATATGAATCTAATTAATCTAATTAAGGCTAAAGTGAAAAGAAAGCAAGCCCACAATAGTTTATTCTATTCTATTCTATTCTGTGATGACAATGGAATTGTCAACAAAACCAAAACTGTGATGTCATAATATCACTGACCATTGTCATAATAGCTATTCTTATAATCTGCTTGACAAAGGTAAAATTGGTCAGTCTGTTGACAGAAATGGGAGGTTGCAGCAGCAAAATGCAGTTCTGCTGCTCTCACAGAAGATCTTCGAAGAAGAAGAAAACGAAGATTTTGTTGGACAGGAACACACAAAAAGCAATGAGTAGATTGCAACAAGAACTACCTGACAGAGTAGATACGAAGGAAATTAGAAAACGACACTGTGTTAAAATTGGAAAATTTGAAGAGGAATGTAGTGGGAAGGAGTTGGAGGAGAAGCAGAAGGAGACAAAAAATGAACAGAGTGAAAGATGGCACCTGAAGAGTGAAAGAGAGGATCTAGAGAGTGAAAGACAACACCTGAAGGGTGAAAGAGAGAATCTTGAGAGTGAAAGACAACACCTGAAGAGTGAAAGAGAGGATCTAGAGCGTGAAAGACAACACCTGAAGAGTGAAAGAGAGGCTCTAGAGAGAGAAAGACAACACCTGAAGGGTGAAAGAGAGAATCTTGAGAGTGAAAGACAACACCTGAAGAGTGAAAGAGAGGATCTAGAGCGTGAAAGACAACACCTGAAGAGTGAAAGAGAGGCTCTGGAGAGAGAAAGACAACACCTGAAGGGTGAAAGAGAGAATCTTGAGAGTGAAAGACAACACCTGAAGAGTGAAAGAGAGGCTCTAGAGAGTGAAAACCAAAACCCAAAGTGTGAAAGAAAGAACCTGAAGACGTTATGGGACAAAGTAGTGGGGAAGAAAACTAAGCAGCAGCGCATGGGGAGAGCCATGGCTGGGGAAGCTTTGTACTGCTCAAAGGGACCACACACTTCCCAAGGAGGACCAGCTAAAGAAATCGGTAGTATGCAGAAAGGTTTCCCGAGCACATAAAAAGGCTATGATTACCAACTGGCCAAAGAGACAGACGCTGTGCTTGACTACATCAGAACTATGTTTATAACCAGTCAATATGAACTTCTACCAATCCATCCAAAACCTGATAAAGGAGACCTGAATGACGATACTACTGGAACTACAAAATTACTGGGACTACTACTATTTAGCATTCTGAAAAAATAAAAATGAAAAAGTCCTCATGTTCTTTAAAAAAAATAAATCAATAAAATGTAAAAAGCTCAAAAAGCTTTTTTAAACATTGGCAACTGTGTATTTGATTTACCTCGGAATGGGTGCAGCTGGTTCATGGCGCATGTGTTCGAGCTTTAGCCTCTGTATTTGGCATTTCAGTGCATCGAGCAGTTGAAACTATAGCAAGCAAAGGCAAAAGGAGCTGTGCGGTCGATGTTTGTGCAAGTGGTCTTCCACATAGTCCCATGCTGTGTTGGGTTTAGGGTGTGTTTGCAGGGAGAGCCCAGCGCTTACAGGCTAAGAGGATTACAGTGGAGCATTGCAGGGACTGTCAGAATACAGAGCGCGCGCGCGCGTGTGTGTGTGTGTGTGTGTTTTCTCTACACATTTGGAAGAGAGAAAACAGAGCTGTGCTGTAGTTGATAATATTGCAGGCCTGGCACAGGCTCTGCTCAGAATGGTGAGAGAGCACTGGAGGAGTTTGGGAGTTTATTAATAGCGTTTAGCTCACTACAGAAGGAGTAGATCAGGGCTTTGCTGGGAAGGATGATGATAGGGTTTGATCACACCATTTAGCACAACATTGTCATGTCCATGCTGTGCATGGTTCTAAAGAAAAGGATCTTTGTTATTCAATCCAATACATTTCAAATTCAATTTTTCTGTTTCTCATGAATGAATGTGGACTATAGGATGGGGGGTGTCAACTGTTTGTGTGTGTGCGCGTGTGATTTAGACGGTTGAGAGAGTTGAGAGATAATTTCATGACAACGAACCAATTAAAATCAAAATTATTCACACTGTGTTGACAAGAGACACACACACAAACACACACACACAAAGAGAGAGAGAGAGAGAGAGAGAGAGAGAAACAAAAAGAATCACAATCAGGGCTCACCAGATCTCTCAGAGTCTCTCTGACAGGCCCTAATCCACTCCGCCAATTGAAAAACAGAAAGTAGCAGAGAGAATAGCAGTGTGGCAGTATATGAATGTGCCCCCAACAAATATATAATTCACACACACACACACACACACATCTTTCACACTTACACATCCATACTCACATGTACACATGTATACACCATTGAACTACACACATCTATATTCACATGCACAAACAAACACCCCACACAAATGTTTGGTCTTTGTGCAAATTCACTTGGAGGTAGGCCAACATTCTAGACATAAAATATGTGACAACAAACATAGCCTCAGTACGTTTCATTTCATGCATTTACATCTTGATCCACACAAACACTTTCACACTCCTTTGCCTCACACTCACAAACACAAGAAACACTCGGGTGGCCTTCGGTAGCAGGAGGGATGTCAGTGCACAAAACACTGGCTTGAAATGTTTTTAACCCCCATTTCAATGAAGACCATCATACCTTGCAAGGTATAGCATTCTTTCACTCTCCTGGACAACCTCAGGCTGTTCCTGGAACCAGCAAAGCCAGTGGTTTTGGCCTCTGTCTGAAGCACAAAGGGGGTATGCAGGAGGCGTAGCGGAGCATGTCAGGAGGGTGGGCAGAGCCCTCTCCCAGCAGTGGCAGAGGAGAAAGGGCACATGGAGCACAGTGGCTACGGTTGACACCTGCAGGAGGCGACATGTGGGCAGGGCCAGTATGAGCCCACTTGGACCCATCTGCCACCACAGAAAACTCACCTGCTGTGTGTGTGTGTGTGTGTGTGTGTAGATTTGTTGACATTGTTCATGAGTCAGTGAATCATGTTTTTGGTGGATATCATGTTTTCAGCTCACAAATATTATAAATAATAATACAGGTAATAAAACAGGGAAGAAAGTAGATGTTAGCCGGTGCAGCATTTACTTAATTCATTATTCATCTTTTATGTTAGTGTGTAACTCTCATATTGTAGTCTCCTGAAAGACAGACAGAGGCAAATATAGGCAAAGATAGCATTCAACTGTTATTCAGGGATATCCCACCATTGGGAGTGGACGATTAGGGGTGCTGGAGTAGGAAGGTATTTGTAGTACATTCCTGTTGTAGGCCTTCCTATAGTGTTTAACTGATTTCCATAACTGAAATACATTATAATGTTTAAAAGTTTAGAAACGTGAGCATAATACTCCAGAAGATGTAGCGTCCTGGTGTGTGAATGAGTAGTAATCTTTCTGAAACAATAAGTTTGATTTAATTCTCGTTTTCATTTCCTTGTGGATTGTATTATTTTATTTGAAACATTTGACTCAAAATAAAGAAATAGTGCAAAAATGTGAAAAGGCACTACAGGATGCATCTTGAATAAACGAAAACCTCGACCAGATGTTGTAAACTTAGAACAGTAATTATGTTCTAAGAATGTTGATAAAAAAGAACAGGAATTTACAATATATACATTTGCCTGCATAGTATCCCAAGTGTTCCATCGACTGCACTCTTCTGGATGAGGATCTCGGATGTTGTTCCTGGGATCTGCTGGAGCCACTCTCCCAGTTTGATGGTCATCGTCCCTAAACCCCTGGTGCTCTGATTGCTACCAGAGCCAGTGTTTCCTCTTCTTTTAGCGTCTCATGTTCCTTGTTGCTGATGTTGCTATCTCTTGCGATTGCTACATCCGTCACTATGACTCTTTTCTGCTGTTTATCCATCACTATTATGTCTGGTGGTTTAGCTATTACCAGCTTTTAAACAATTTTCTGGTATACGATGTCTTATCAAAGATAACCCATCCACACTCTAAGAGCATCCACACCATCATCAATCAAATTCTTCGTCTGAGCAGCTGTCACTACTACACAGACATACACAGAGACAGAGCGAGAGAGAAGAAGGATGAAAGTGAACACAGCAACAAATGAAAAGAACCAAACACCATCAATTCTTACCTACCTCAACCCTCTCAGTTTACAGAACAAGCAAATGTGAGAACTGTGACTCACCATTCCCCCCCACCACCTGGAGCTCAGGATACTTCTGTTTAATGTAGTTAATCATGCTGATCTGAAACACTGAGTTTCCCTGAGATGAGTCCTAAAACAATAGACACAGCCTTCAGACCAAATTCACTATGTGCAATCACAGTCCTGTGTTACACAGCCTCATAGCAAAAATAGTTTGTCATTTGATTCAGGCACCATACTCAGGATGGAGACTAATCCCACTCCCTTTAGGACCTTAAGACCTACCAGCACCACCACGTCCACTCCTGCCTGCACGAGCAGGTCCAGCCGGTACTTGTCATCCTCACGGGTAACGATGGCAGCGCCACACAGCAGCTGTTTGCAGGAGTCTTTAGAGGCCAGAGGGTAGTCTCTGTTCTTCTTCAGATCAGTGCGAGCAATTATAGCCACCAGCTCATCACTGTCGTTCACAATGGGCAGTTTACCTGCAATCAACAAGCGTCCCCACGACCGACCCGTTACTCAGAGAAGAAGTGGAGAAGTGAAAATAACCTTTCAAAGTCCTTTAGAAGCAGTTTCACTTCTCAAGCTGAAAAGATGAAGAATCAGACCTTTTTTTGCTGCACTGCAGGATGTCATTGGCCTCTTTGAGTGTAACACCTGCTGGTGCAACCACTAAATCTTCCCTCTTTGTCATTGCCTGGCAAATATCACAAATAAATCACAAAAAGATGTGAGTTTAAAGAATGTGATTTTATACACACACACACACACACACACACACACACACACACACACACACACATACTTATATATATACACATTTTTTATTTTTATATATATATATATATATTGCCCTCTTTCACACACTGACACAGAAATATCACAATTTCATGATAGTTCTATTCCACCTATATTTTTAAGCATTGTATGTCATATGTGATTCATTTGTGTTTTTAAAAACCTTTTGTATATTGTATGTACAATCAAAGATGAATCACAAACCTCCTCCAACAGCCGGTCATAGTCCTTCTCTGAGAGGAAGTCAATGTCTCGTGACGTCACGATTCCCACAAGCTTGCTGCCCATCTTGCCGGTTTCGGTGACAGGGATTCCAGAGAAGCCGTGTCGCACCTTGGCCTCAAACACATCTCCGACCGTGTGCTGTGGACTCATCACCACCGGATCCGCGATGAAGCCCTGCTCGAATTTCTGCCATGACACCATATATTGCTCTGCTGATGAGAGGCCTCAGGGAAGCTTGTGTGTAAATCTGCATGTTCAACGTGTTGTTCATTATATTCCTATTAAGACAATTCACTGAAAGTTTGACACCTTAACTTTCCGGACTTCATTTGCTTGGAACTCTGGGGTGCAATTGTGATGGATGATCCCAATACCGCCCATGAGCTGTAATACAAAATCACAGAAAGCTAAATGGAAAAGCAACAGGACTTCATGGTTTTGAGTGTGTGGGGGATACTCACAGCCATAGCGATGGCCATGGAGGATTCAGTCACAGTATCCATGGGAGAGGAAATAAGCAGCGTCTTCAGGGTTATCTTCCGGGTCAGAGCACAGGTCAGATCCTGAATGACAGACGCAAATGGTAACAGAAAGGAACCAATGTTCTACAGAACAATTATCTTTGTTTATGTTCATGCTTGTATTTTCATACAGACTATGCATTGCACAAAGATAAGAACAGTTTGGGGTGTTACTTTGGACAGCTTTCACATATGCACACATCTCTATCCCATTATTAATTTGACTTCAAGTGACTTGGATGTGCTCATTCAAAGCACAAATATTGCTGTTTTTATAAGCAGGGCATCAGTTTAACCTCCCTGTGGTAAGACAGACAAAAACATCCTACGTTCTCTCCCACATTCTAGCACACACACACACAAAATGTAACACCAAATATAAATACCACAATATATACTATCCCATATCCATTACACATGGGAATTTTGGTTCGCGCCTCCCTCACACTGTCATACACACACACACACACCCACACACCCCTCAGCCTCTCTGCCTGTGACAACACACCCTATGCACCTGGGATGCCAACACCACCAATTTTGCACATCTTATTTGCACTCCTTCATCCCTCTCTTACACTATGCCACACTCCACCCTCTGTTGTAGTCGTGTTCGCACTACATGGCAACTGACTCAGCTCCTCCATCTCACTGAAGGTAGAGGAGACCGCCAGCTCACTAATTAATTAGGAAGATCCCGCCCCCTCCACTAAATCATTACTAGATGTGCTGTATTTACTGAAACACACACACTGGTAAGCCCTTATGGGGCATGTCAGGAAACCTGCTGAGCTGTTTTGGTGCATTTTGCAAAAGTACTCACCACTTCATCTGAGGTAAAGTCAATGAAGCCAGGCAGGATCAGAAAATCACTGAATCAAAGACCACAGAACAAACAAACAAAGAAAAACTGATACTAAAAATACATTATACTAACAACCTAGCAAATACACGTCACATCAGAAGTAGATGTACGCTAAAGAAAGGCTATTCTGTCTGTGCTCTCATGTAAACAGAGTTAAAACGTAAGCGTTTTACTGATCCGCGGATCGAAATATTTATCCAGTGGGTGTTGGCCGAGGATGCTAAAGCTATTTCTATTCGTTACGCTTTGCCCTTTCTCCATTTCGACGTGCTATCCTTTTATTCGGGAGAGCCGATGTCTCGCATTCGCAGCATGCAAACAATAACCGTCATTATCCTACTCAAGTAGTACACACGGATTTAGTGTGATATACTTCCAAGACTGAACAATGATGCTTTATTCTTAGTGAATGTGAATGAAAATCCCGCTTCTCGGGTTACTCACAAGACGATAGCGTCGCGTACTTCAGACAACAAAAAACGACGTCAAGGAACACAGCTGGTCTTCATCTGCGACCGTTACAGACTAGCCTCTGTGGCATCTCTCAAAGTCAAGCGAAAGTCTAGCCCTTAGCTAAATCACCCAGAATCACAGTTGGAGTTTACACATTTTAAAGACTCGACCTGCTCAGTTTGAGAAAACTCTCATTCTCTCAACGTGGTGGATGACGACGGGACATGTTAAGAGAGAGCAGACGGGCGATGCGCCTTTGTTTTACTGTCCACGCTATTAGGTGGCCTAATAGTTCAGGTGTGAAATTTCCGTTTGGATGAGACAAAAAATGTTTTTGACTTGGGTTGAAATAATCATCTTGCTTATAAAAGGAGGACTGGTGATGTAGCAAATCCATACAATCGTTTTGAAGCCGTGGTCAGGCTGCCCAATATTCAACTTTATGTTATTCACAAAGGATCTGACACAGCCCCCAACTGAGCTTTAAACACCTGGAAGTTAATTTAGTCCATTCTGTAAATTGAAATGTACAGAGATATGGGTCTGTAAAACAAATGGAATGTGATGCTTTTGAGCATTGCTATGACAAAATGTTTTCATATCTGTTCTACAACACAGATTATATCGGTCTTGATAATATAATTCTTAATCAGATTTATGGTCCTTTTTAATCTGCTGACATGGGGATGTTAATATGATGGGCAAAGAAGGCAAGCAGTTATATTTGAGTAGTGCTGGACATTATAAATGAGTAAACATCACTATTTACACATTAGGACATTTTATTATACTATGACATGACTGTATTTCTCTGTAGAGACTGTAAATGTATAGGTCTATTTTATGTGATGATAATCCCCGAAAGGAATGTGTTCTTCTGAGACCAACAATATGGAATTGGGCTAAAATTGCACATCACTGAGAACCCAACCCAGTCTGTGCAACAGTTTAAAAGTACACAATCCAAAAGAAAAATAAAGTCCACTCCTAATGAACTTGTTTAGTGACACTAACGTTAACCTAGTGATGCAAACATGGTTAATTTTGCTGATCAGCACTCCTTTGAAACCGTAGGAGTCTCACCTCTCTGGTTCGTAGCCAGCCTGGATGCGCGTGGCGCTGTAGCGCTGAGCTGCAGTCTCATGCCCATGAGATGTGTTGTGGCCAAATAGCCCCTGGTGCTCAGGGTCGCGAGGCGACAGCTGCAATCTGGCTGGCTCTGTGTCGCCCACAATGAGGCGGTAGTCGATCTGGTAGCTGTCGTGCTTGCCATTGGCAAAGTGCTCATAGACATGGCCCTCCATGTAAGCGATGTCCAGTACTCCAATCCTCCTCTACAACCCTGCGTGAGCTGACGCCCCGGGCCTCCGCCCACCTCCCCTCTCCACCTGCACCACAGAGCGGCTCCTGGGACACTGCGTGCGCATTCACCAGTGGTTGTGCTGGAGCCACGCACACAATCCAAGTTTGTTCCTCAGATCGAGATGGAGAGCTTTCTCTTAGCTGAGGAGCAGAGTAAGAGATTCATCCAACATGCATCATACAAGCAGCAGCTGAATCAGGTAGAATGAAATACGGCTCTGATAGAGGCTTCGTCCCAAACAAAATAAAGCTACTGGGTGTCTTGGTAAGACTCTGTAAGTGGTGATCCCTAAAAAGGCCTGTCTGCTGCCATTGGACTACTGTTTTCTCTAAAGTGCTGTCTGGAATGTTGTCAGAGACAACATTCAGAGGGATTGGGAAGGAAAGCCTCTTAGTCACTACCTGTACTGCCCTCATTGCCATTGAAATATAACAAGGTTACAGTCAAGCTCTGAAGCTTCACTCAACACTCTGCCCAACCGCCTTTAATGCTCATAAAGTAGGAGTTTGCAGAATTTGTTTGTTGTTATGCTACACACTAAATGCATGGCACACAAATGTTTGATGCAGCAAAATGTCAGTGCTTTTTTAACAAAGGAGAAATGAGCACATATGCACCTTCCCTATATTATGTGAAGATGGATAATAAAATGATAACAGGTGTATCTATTTGTTGTTCTTATTTTAATATTCACATCAGGCTTGTGATTTTGCAAGGAAATTGTAACATAAATGTTCCTAGTGTTCTAGGGTTACTCTCCTGGGCTCATATTCTAATACAGGTGTGATAAGAACTTATATTTCTAAAAGAAACAATCTTTAAGAAACAACTGCATTTGCATAAAGGATTTATCTTTTATCTTAATGCTTAATGTTTTAGTGTGCTAATGTCTGATTTTAAGTACACTTAGTTAAAAAGGCTACCACAAGTACTGTTCAAGTTCAAGTTCAAGTTTGGTTTATTCGTCACATACATAGTCATACACAGTATAACTCGCAGTGAAATGGTGGAGAGTGCTCTGTCCAAACTGAGGAAAAGAAAACAGGGGTGCATAGAGAAATATAGACATTCTCTATATGTGAAATATATATATGCAAAGATAAATATATATATATATTCTATGTATGTACAAAATATATTAACAATGTATGTACAATATATGTACATTATGATTATATACACAATGTACAATGTATATGGTTGTGTATATATGTACACAATCTACAGAATGTACAGATCCATTTCGTATAATAACATATCTACAGTTGTTGTGTAACAAGGTCATTGAATATAAATATATATATACAGATATACAGTTATGTTACATTGTGGTGGTGGTCCCCACAGTTTATCAGTTTCCCTGATTCAGGGCCCGAATGGCCTGTGGGAAGAAGCTGCTCTTCAGCCTCTCTGTCTTGGTCTTCAGGGAGTGAAAGCGCCTCCCTGACCTCAACAGAGAGAAGAGTCTATTGTTGGGATGGGTGGGGTCCTTCACAATCCTCCTGGCCTTGGTCTGGCACCGCTTGTAGTAGATGGTCTGCAGGTCAGGAAGTTCCGTGTGAGTGATGCGCTCTGCTGAACGCACTACCCTTTGGAGTGCTTGTCTGTCCTGCTTGGTGCTATTCCCAAACCAGACTGTGATGTTCCCCGTGAGGATGCTCTCGATAGTGCAGGTATAGAAGTTCCGCAGTACCTTGGAGGGCAGTCTGAAGGACAGGTCCTGCGAGATGTGAACACCAAGGTACCTGAAACTATCTACTCTCTCCACCGTGGTTCCACTGATCCTCACAGGTTGGTAGTGCCGCTCCTGCTTCTTGCTGCAATCCACGATCAGCTCCTTTGTCTTACTGACGTTTAGGAGGAGATAATTTTCCTGGCGCCAGTTTTCCAGGTGTTTAATCCAGGTAGGCCCTCTCGTCGTTGTCCGAGATCAGACCCATGACAACGGTGTCGTCAGCAAACTTGACAATGATGGTGGAGCTGGAAGTGGCTGTGCAGTCGTAGGTGTACAGTGAGTAGAGCAGGGGGCTTAGGACACAACCCTGAGGAGCTCCAGTGCTGAGGGTGAGGGTGGATGAGGCGCAGTTGCCCACCCGTACTGATTGTGGTCTGTCTGTTAGGAAGTTGGAGATCCAGTCGCACAGGGATGTATGCAGTCCTAGATCCCCCAACTTAGTAGTGAGTAGGGAGAACTGTAGTCGACAAATAGCATTTTAACATAATTTCCCCTCCCTTCGTCCAGGTGAGTCGGTGTAGTGTGGAGCAGATGTGCAATTGCATCGTCAGTGGAGCGGTTGTGGCGGTATGCAAACTGCAGTGGGTCCATGGAGGCTGGCAGTGAAGATGTGATGAAGTCTCCGACTAGCTTTTTAAAGCACTTCATCACGACTGATGTGAGGGCGACAGGTCGGTAGTCATTGAGGTCGGAGGGTCGAGGTTTCTTCGGGACGGGGACGATGGTGGATCGCTTGAAGCTGGACGGGACGATACCGAGCGTCAGGGAGAGATTGAAGATGTCGGTGAATACCGGGGCTAGCTGATCTGCGCAGGCTTTGAGGACCCTCCCGCAGATACCGTCTGCTCCCATCGCCTTCCTGGTATTCACCCTTTTAAACACTCTTCTCACGTCACTCTCCGTGACGATGAGAGGGCGCTGTTCTATGGTGGGCCCCGCGCATGTGCCATTGGCTGCGCCGATAGTGCCATTAGCACTAGCGCTGCTAGCATTAGTGCTGTTAGCACTAGCGCCGTTAGCATTAGCGCTGCTAGCATTAGCGCCGTTAGCATTAGCGCTGCTAGATGTAGCCTCGAAGCGAGCGAAGAATGTATTCAGCTCGTTCGCCAGAGACTCATCCGCACTCATCAGTCCGGAGGGTGGGCTCCTGTAGTCCGTGATCCTCCGTAGTCCCTGCCACAGGGATCTAGAGCCACTCCGCTGTCACTAAATATTAACTAGTTTCAACTTTGCTAATAGTTCTACTGATTTTCATAATTGTCTTCTTCTTTCCATTTGTTGAACATTAAACAGCTGTTTCATCCTTTCTCTCTCTCTCTCTCTCTCTCTCTCTCTCGACCTCTCTCGACCTCTCCAAGCTCCGCCTTGTGGTTTTAATATGCTCATCCACAATTCAATATAGAGCTCTACAGTCTATATCTGCACAGAGCTGATGAGTTTATAAAAGTCCACACTGCAAAATGTGCATAATACTGACGTTTACATTACAATGCTCTGTCCAGTCATGCCAAAGCCAGTTTTATTTCAATTCAATGTATGTACATAAATTACTTGAAGACATGAATAGAAATCTATAGAGGCATTACTCATTATGTCATGACCCTGTTATCTATTAGAAACCCACAATTTATCTGAATTAATTATTCATAAATAAATTGTCAGCTTCATGTTCATTCAGATTTCAGTGGAGATCAGCAGGGGTCTATTACTGTGTATTATTATTCATAACACTGTGCCTGCAAACTGTGTGAACAGACACACACAGGTTATTTTCCAGTCCCTGAGTGCTTTTGTGGCACTGCTTGACAGTTGGTGGAGTGTTCCCTAAAAGAGCCTCTGAGCATGATGGATTCGGTAGTAGGAGTTTAGTGAGCAGAGAGGACGAAGACTTACGAGTGCAGGCCATGAACACCCCCCTCCAACTGAGCAGACATGGTCCTCTTCTCAAACTTCAGATCTCCAGGGTACATCATAGAGCTACACGCAACATAGAAAACGACATTACACACAAGCATTCACTCACACACAGCTTCCTCTCTTCCATTTTCTGCTGAAATTCCAAAGAACCCTTGATGCTATAAAAGATAAGAAAGACCATAAATAGAAATGTGTTTGTAGACAAAATATATCCTAGCATTTGTTCTGATGTTTTTCAGTGTACATGAAAGGGAAATAGAATCATCTTAACTCACATCTTGTTTTTTCGGTAGATGAGTACTGCTGTTGAGCCTTCTTACACTGACAATGGTTTTATTTAAGCCCTATTTAGTAATTACACAACACTGAAAACATCACAGTAAAACAGCAGTATGACCAGCACTTAAGAGTAAATACCTGAGTGCTTTTCACTTGGCTTAGAAGATTTTAAAGCATGCATTAATGCTACATAAGACCATATTGGGGTATTTGAGAAAATCAACAGCGAAGCTAAAGGTCCAGAGATTATAAAGGTTACCATGAAAGTGATGCACATAATATGGGTTTTCCAAGAAACTAGTAAACCCAGCTGACATTTGCTAGACAGCAAACATTGGAGGTGTCTAGTGGACAGGAAATATCTACAATAAACCTTTTATATTTGTTTATCAGGGAGTGTGTATTCTCACAACAGTTCTGAGGAAAATTGCAAATAAATGAAAATCCAGGAAGTTGCCAACAAATTTGATTCTTTTCACTAAATAATGGTTTCTCAATTGCATGCATCTGCGTGCACAAGGAAAACAACTCCTAAATAGAAATAGCATTATCACATTAAATGATTGAAGGTATATGATCACAGGAAACAAAAGAAAGTCTGATTACCTTTAAAGTAGGTTTGAATCCTTCAAGCAGACAACCTCAGAGCAATGGAAAACTGAGCCAAAAGCAAAAACTTTGGCCAAGTGGGAAAAGGCCATCCACAATTACAATTTTTTTCATTACACTAGCATAATGTTCTTAGTGGTTGCAGCCTATTCTGGTAACACCCTCATAGTTTTAGCAGGACAAACATTATAGAAGTATGGATAGACTTGCTTGGTGAATGTTTGTCTGAAAGTGTGCACGTATCTGTTGTTGAGAGGATCAAAGAAGGAGATCAGACCACTGTCCCAGTCCAGGAGCACTCTGATCTGCTGGAGGGTCTGCTTCATGGCAAGAGGCATCAGCCTCTCGTCTGACACTCCTATCCCATATTTACCCTTGTACTAACCCACTTGCCACAAGCCATGCTTTATGAGGTCCTCACAGACTCACAGAAAAAAAAGTGATACAGCCTATTAAAGAACGTCACATTTAAGTTACATGCTTTTTTTCTGTACTCGCACTTCCTCCAAATGTCTCATAGAATCAAATCATTTTCAACTTGCCATGAAGTGGATACAAATCAAAAGAACGGCATAAAGAGAAACCACAACAACAAATGAATAAACAAAACAAGACTTTCCATGTTCAACTTGACATCTTTATTAGTTGGTAGTTGTGTAGTTGTTTTTATTTTTTGCTTTCTGCGGAATATGTAAGCACCTGTTTCCACTGAAATATAAACCACTAAACAGAACTAAAGTGCTAAAAGACACATGTGGAAAAGGAAAACATTACACAATCAAAAACAACCATATTTTGTGCATCTTAATAATTAATTACATTTCAGTTCTAATTCAATGATTACATCCAACACATTCAATGATTACATCCAACCAAGACATACAGGTTTTGCCTGTTAGAACACAGGGGAATCTTTTTAGCAATATATATTGCTGACTGAACTGACTGGCATCTATTTAGTGCAAATATCATGGTCATTCCATAGAAAACTACAATAAACACAAGCTGCAGTACAAGATCTCATCATGCATCTTACTGAGATGTAATCTGATCTCCATGTACTGTTCAGAGGAACTCAAAGTCTTTGTCCAGCTCTTTGAAATTAAAATATTAAGTCACAAATAATGATTCCTATGAACATTAAACATATGTAACAAATGTGTCTTTTATTTGAATATATAGTGTTCTAGAGTTAAGGTACTCTCAGTAGAAATATTCTCTCATAATGAATGAGACTACTGTTTGCGAAGGCAGGAAAGCCTCTCTCAGTGAGCTTGAAGGTGAATATGTGGACATGTGTATGACATAGAAGCCCATGCTCTGTGTCAGGCCTGTATTGCTATGACCATCTGTGGAGGCTCTACTTCACAATGAAGGGGATTAGCGCTTTTGCCCAGTACCCACTGGAGAAGGTCCTCTCCAAGAGCAGCTCCCTTCTCTGGGCTCCACACCCACACATACACACACACACACACACACACACACAGGGCCCACATCACACATGCACATATACACCAGTGACCCAGCAGAGTCCCTGATTGAAAGCCCACAAAGCCCAGAAGAAGCTTATAGGAGCAAAAGCTTCTAAGTAAGCAGGAAGAAGCTGCTGAATAGGACAAACACCACCTCTGCTCAGCATATCTGATTGGGGGAAATTTGTGTGAGTTCCTCAGAAGCAACATTTAAAAAAAATAACAGGCACATTGAAAGGAGAAACAGTAATTTCCATAAACTGTAAGAAACAGGTAAACTGGGGTTGGCAAGAGAAGAGGTTAAGAAAGGTCTGCTTGTGTGTGCACATGTGTGCATGCATACCAGCTTGTTCAATATTATTTTTCATTTTTATCACATACTGAAAGTTGCCTAGGTGCTCTGCTACATCAGTCACCATTCCAGAGGCCTTGATCCTGAAAGAACATGCAGGAATGGATGTTGGCAGATTCCATGTGCTGAATGTACACATAGAATTAACAGATACAGAATATATCCTCCTACAAGAGAGGTTTATTGGTAGCTACAAATACATAAAACAGTTTAGTCAAAGTGTTTCCAAAAAAGATCTTATAGCAACTTTAATGATAAAGCATACCAGACTTCACAAGTATTTTTGTTGCATAATTATCTCTGACTCACCCACTAGAGGGCACAACATCCCTATTTAGTCATTTAGTGGTAGTGAATGGCCTGGGCCAATTAAAATTAGACTAACCTTAGCCTTCTATGTTTTATTAAGTTATCCTCTCTTCATTATGTTACACCTACATGATTCAATTATTTCTCCAATTCCCACAATGCCTTAGACTCAACCGTCACACTAATCCTTTAAGGTAGAAGTTCTCCTATTGATTAGTTGTCAGCCTTAGTCAGCTTTATGATTGTATAAGAGACATTAAATTTAAATTATTCAATTGTTTAGTTATTGCAATTAATTTGTTTAAAAAATGTTACAATGGTGTAATAGTCAGCAAATATATCTATGTGTAAGGATATAGGCATGCAAATTGTGATACAAGGTTACTTATTTATGCATTTTTGATGATGATTATACTACTGCAGCGCTTTGTGATGCTAATTAGACTACTGAAGTGCTGTGTGATGCCAGCTAGACTACTGCAGTTCTGTATGATACCAGTTAGACTACTGCAGAACTGTGTGATGCTGATTAGGCTAATACAGTGCTGTGCGATGTTGATTGGACTGCTGCAGTGTTGTTCTTTATGGGCTTCCTGTCTGTGGGTTAAAGAAGCTGCAGAACATTCAGAAAATGGCTGCTGGAGTTCTTACACACACCAGCTTAAGGGAACATATAACTACTACACTCAAACATTTACACTGGGTTCCTGTTCATGGCTGTGTGCAGTACAAAATCCTTCTCTTGGTTTTTGCCCTCATGGTCTGACCTGTCCATCCCTTTCTGGTGTTCCTCATATGTCTTTTCCTTCACTCTGTCTCCATCCCTCTGACACTCATCTGCTCTCTGTCGCTCACGTCACACTCTGCACTATTGGCGTTTCTAGAGCTGCAGACCCAAGGCTTCTTCCTCCAGCTGCTCATTTACAATAATTTCATAACTCATCTCTTTGTCTGAGATCATTTCAACCTTTAATTGGTTACTATAGTATGCACTTGCATCAATATTATGTCTATTTTTTTTTACCAGTTTTATTCCCTCCTGTTATCTTATTTATATATTTGAAGCTTCTTTATATTTTATTTGACCTTTTTTATATTGTATGATCTTGTAAAGTGCCATTGGGTAACAAGAAATGCACGTAATTTCTTAATTAGAATAAAATTCTTCTTCTTCTTCTTCTTCTTCTTCTTCTTCTTCTTCTTCTTATTATTATTATTATTATTATCAAACAGTGTATTGATCATCCTTTCAAAGGTTGCTGGTGTTACTTTTGGGCTATTATTATCAAATTTAGAATGGTGCATTTTGCCTGGAATTAGTTTCTTTTGTATTGAGCAACCTAATGGAAAAAGTTGTTCTTGAGCAGATAATCTACTATTTTTCACTTAATGAATCGTTGATTTCAAGCATGCCTATAAAGCAGATCATTCTACGTGCACAGCACTGACAAAAATGATCGACAAGATATTTTTACAAGAAAATGATGGTCGGAATCGTATTACTTGACTTTACTGTGGCATTTGTTATTAACAAAACAAAGTATATATGGGTTTAGTCTATGGTAAAACAGCAGTTTCTCCTCCCCTAGATGCTTTCATTGTGGTGTTTCCCAGGGGAGCTGTCAGGAAAGAGCTGTCTAAGCTCTGGTTAGCTGAGAATGAATCTGCAAGCCTCACACTGCCCTGTCAGTAAGGAGAGCGAGCATGCCTCTCTCATGGCTCAGAGCTCAGGAGAGGCTGGCCTGCGGTCTAATGGGCGTCTTTAGGAATATCTGTGATAGTAAACACAATATAAATTATGCGAGAGCTCAACATAGTCACACTGCCAGGCAGGTTAGTTAAACCAAAACCCAAAACAGGTGCAGCGTGCAGATCTGTATTGTCTTGGTCACCACAGTATGGAACAAGTTACCAACTATGATCATGGGAGTACACAGTTTTGATGGTGGAGCCCAGGAAGAGCAGCTGCTACCTCAGCTAATGGGGATCCAAATAAAGACACGAAAAACAAAGACATTTCAGTAGTTATAGGAAGTAAAGCTGTTCTGTAGAATTCAGAATTACAACTCAGACTGCATATTTTTGCAGGACACAGTTATATTGTTTTGCTGACAAATATGAAAGGATGATATCAAAGTTGTTGTTTTGGAGCAGAACAGCATCTAGTCTGGTAGGCTACTACTTCAACTACTCACTTCTTCAAGAGGTATCCACAGTACTTCAGGTACAAACCGTTCTATTCTATCCTCTACAGATTTCTGTGAGTTTATGTTTGCATAATATGAATTTCTGTTTACATTCATCAACTTTTTTTATGAAATATACTGTATAGTGAATTTGCTGAAGTCTACACCATAATGAAGTTTATGAAAAAAAAGCATTTAAATGCTCATCAATCAAAGAGTATTAATTTTGTAAAATTGTTGGGTAGTTAAAATAGTATTATTTTCTACTTTCTACTAATTTTACTTCACTTGTTGTGAAGGAAAAAAAAACTACTAAGCAACCACATGTAACTTATGATGTGTTCTAATCTGAAATTGTTTAGTGGATGAAACACTGCAGGTGCTGTTGTTGTTAGTGCTAACTGCTTTATAGTACAGAAATAATAAATGCTGAATCTCCTGATTGTCTTATTATCGCAAATTTTCTGCCTTACTCTATTTTAGGGAAAACAATGGCGCTGTCAAAGCTCAACCAAGCTACTAAGAGTTTCACCAAAGCACAGGATTACAGAAATGACATCATGCTGCTGATGCAGCCCTATGCTAACTGGGAGCAGTATCTATTGCCGGCACCCGTCTCCATCGATTTACTGGCTCAGCTGGTACGCATTTCTGCTGCAGATGACTTCTCCATCAATAAAAATCCACCAAAAGATGGGTTCAAATTCATCAGATACCCCAATTCTTTTAGGGCCTGCCTCTTTCAAGTATGTAATGGTTGCTGGCAAGCCTTTAATGTTGCTCACAAGAACATGGACCAAATTCGTATGTACACCGGACAGGTTCCAGAGTACATCAAAAACTCAGTTGGGCTCATAATACAGGAGGATGATGGTCTTGTCCAAGCCTTCTTACCAGCTGAGCTTCACAACATTGCGCACATATCATCAGAATGCTTAAACCTGGCCATCATGACTGAGAAACAATTCTCAGATATCATCAAGCTGATGCAAGAACTGGTGGAGGCTTTGGTGAATGCAAGACAGAGTCATGATGAGGAGATGGAAGAAATCAAGAAAAACATTGAGATAGCAAAGATTAAACGGGCTGAAGCTAAGGAGGCAAGCGACAGGGCCGAGGCTGCTTTCAATCTGGCTAATGAAAGATTAGCTGAGGACAGAAGGGCCTACCAGCAAGCAATGAAAGATTTGCCAAGTGGATGGGGCCTTTTTGGCCTGAAGCTAATATCAAGTATGTCAGAGCAAGCAATATCAATAGCCTGTGCGTTTGCAACAGAATTTCTTCCAGGACAAATTATCCAAACCTATCTCCAAGCGGACACTATTACACCAAAAGCCATAACACATGTGATCAAAAACTGAAAAGGCACTCCTGAAAGCCACAGAAACATGGCCACTGGAATGAAGAGTAACGTGGATGAAATGTTGGCAACAAGTAACATATTTTCTAAATCTATAACATTTCTACTAGTGGTTGAGAAAATGGAAGAACTTTGCAAAGGTAAGGAAATAAATTGGCCTGAGGTGTATGATCAGGAGAAGCAAACGGTAAAGTCTGATTACTTAGTGGGACTATTTCAGCAAGTCAGCAGAGATATACAGCAAGAAGCTGAATGCCCGATTAAATCCGAGGCACTAGGCATCTGTGACAAGGGTATCTCCACTTTAACAGAGCTAGGTAAATATGCTCCAGAGGGGAAATGTGATGATGCCAAAACAGAGGAGCTTATTAAAGCCATTGACGAACTGAATGTAAGGGCCATGGCCTTTTATTCCAAAAGCAAGTCTTTTACAAATCAGCCATCTTTCTTGACAGCACCCCCCAAGTCAAGTCAACAGCAAATCTATGACTCAGCAAATACAGATGTGGTCCAGATGCACTTAAGACAATCTCATCATTTCAAACATTGTTAAGACCACTCTTAGTGAAAATCTTAAACATTTTAAGCAGACTGTTGAAATAGCTGTAGAGAACAACTACACCTACAGCATGTTTGTCAAAGACAAAATCTACACTAATGCTCTGAATGCTTCTGCCTACGCCTATTTGGTTAACATGATGTCTACCACTTACACTGAGGTGTCTGTCCAGTACCTGATGAACAATGTCAGTACTCTGGGAAGACTGATGACCATGGATCCAAACTCACCTCAGTTCCTTGCAGAGATTGACAAGTTAGGGAAGGAATGCGAATCTGCCCAAAATGGTATCAACAGCCTTGCAGCAAGAAACAGGAAGGAGTTTTACAACAGATGCGAGGAAAGAATAACTCAAATCAAGACAATCCTTACCCCAGCACTGGCCCCACTGAGTGAAAAGGACAATCTCAATCTGAAGAAGGCAATAGATGCAATGAAGGAACCAATTCAGAAGGTGGAGGAAGACAAACCAGCAACTGAGATGAAGGCTATAACTGAGGATGATGCTGACCAATATGCATAACTTCATAATAGTGCATTTAATAGTGCATTTTCCTATACTTTTCTTTTCTTTTTTCTGTCATTTTAATGTAGTATGTATACAGTATTACATTTGACAAAAACATGATTAGAAGGTTTGACCTAATTCCTGTCTGTTAATTTATTCTGAATAATCAATTTTGTTCTTTTGATTAAATTACTGCAGCATCATACTGTCTCGTATTGTTTTTCTTTGTGATTCAAAGAACTTTAAAATCCAAGAGGTAATATGTATGCCAAACAAACAAACAAAAAAACATTTCAGATTGCAGAGTAGCTATTACTAATTATTAGCTATTGCTCATCTCTTTTTCAGTAGAAAAAAGAAATTGGAGTTTAGATTTACTAAAGTGTAATGAGTGAACTAAAGCCATTAGATTTTAGTAAACTCACAATTCTTCACACATTAATTGTGTTGCACATTGAGTGTGAGTGCAGTGTGGTGAACAGAGGAATACAGGCTCAGTAAAGGAAGTAGCAGTTCTTAGCAGCTAGGGTGGTACTGATGGGCCCAACATCTTAGTAAAAACAAAGTCTGACACTTTACACAAAAAAGAAATCACAGACACTATGATTTCATTATTTCAAAACATTAGCTATAATGAATCATTTTAGTGAATTATTATGATTATGAAATATGACTGCTCAAGTAAGGACATCCATGTATGCAAACAAAGCCATTATAATAAACACTCTCTCTCTCTCTCTCTCTCTCTATATATATATATATATATATATATATATATATATATATATATATATATATATATATATATATATAGTTGACCCATAGTTGACAGTACATGTCAGAGCACAAACCAAGCCATGAAGTCCAAGGAATTGTTTGTAGACCACTGAGACAGGATTGTATTGAGGCACAGATCGGGGGAAGGGTACAGAAAAATTTCTGCAGCATTGACGGTCCCAATGAGCACAGTGGCTTCCATCATCCATAAATGGAAGAAGTTTGGAACCACCAGGACTCTTCCTAGAGCTGGCCGCCCAGCCAATCTGAGTGATCGGGGTAGAAGGGCCTTAGTCAGGGAGGTGACCAAGAACCCAAGGGTCACTCTGACAGAGCTTTAGCATTGCTCTGTGGAGAGAGGAGAACCTTCCAGAAGGACAACCATTCCTGCAGCACTCCACCAATCAGGCCTGTATGGTAGAGTGGCCAGACGGAAGCCACTCCTCAGTAAAAGGCATAAGACAGCCTGCTTGGAGTTTGCCAAAAGGCACCTGAAGGACTCTCAGACCATGAGAAACAAAATTCTCTGGTCTGATGAAACAAAGATTCAACTCTTTGGCCTGAATGCCAAGCGTCATGTCTGGAGGAAACCAGGCACCGCTCAGCACCTGGCCAATACCATCCCTACAGTGAAGCATGCTGGTGGCAGCATCATGCTGTGGGGTTGTTTTTTGGCAGCAGGAACTGGGAGACTAGTCAGGGAAAGATGAATGCAGCAACATACAGAGACATCCTTGAAGAAAACCTGCTCCAGAGTGCTCTGGACCAGGGTGAAGGTTCATCCAACAGGACAATGGCCCTAACCACACAACTAAGATAATAAAGGACTGGCTTCAGGACAACTCTGTGAATGTTCTTGAGTGGCCTAGCCAGAGCCCAGACTTGAACCCAACTGAACATCTCTGGAGAGATCTGAAAATGTCTGTACCCCGGCGCGCCCCATCCAACCTGATGGCGCTTGAGAGGTTCTACAAAGAAGAATGGGAGAAACTGCCCAAAAATATGTGTGCCAAGCTTGTAGCATCATACTCAAAAAGATTTGAGGCTGTAATTGCTGCCCAAGGTGCTTCAACCAAGTATTGAGCAAAGGCTATGAATACTTATGTACATGTGATTTTTGGTTTTTTTATTTTTAATAAAGTTGCAAAAACTCCAAACAAAGATTTTTTTCACTTTGTCATAATGGGGTATTGTGTGTAGGAGTTTGAGGGGAATTTTTTTTTTTTTAATCCAATTTGGAATAAGGCTGTAACATAACATAAAATGTGGAAAAAGTGAAGCGCTGTGTGTGTGTATATATATAAATATTTGTCATTTCACTTTTCTTGGGGATTAATTAGTCCAGAGGCCTATAAGAGCTTGTCAAGGAAAAAACGTGTGTATGGGTGCATGCATGTATATGTATATGTATATTAGGAACCAAGCATTAAACCATTAAGCTGCAATAAAACTGAGACACAATTGTCTTGGAGAAAAGAAAAACCATGTTCAGTTAGCACAGGCTGTATCAAAAGCCATAGAACCAGAGGACATTAAAATCATAATTCTCACCTTGCATAATCTCTCATGATTCAACTGTATATGTAAACAGATATGCATTGGTGTGTTGTAAGGTGTTCTGCCATTATCTGATGATATGTTTGCAGA